>NW_028274820.1:42721349-43024380 GCF_037043125.1 Eumetopias jubatus | reverse complement strand
GAGTAAAATTAAATGTTAATAATTAATTTGATTAAAGCATCTAAGCCTGAGTTTATTAAACAACATTTACCAGAAAATCAATGAGCTTTTCATATCTAACTTAACTCATTCATATTACAATTTCAATCTTCATCATTGAAATCAAAATAACAAATTAACTGAGCCAAGACTGAAGACATTAAATTGTCTTTTCAACTTGAAATGATATAGTTCCTGATCTAGCAGAGATCAAGAACAACCATAAATAAATACAGGCTGGAAATATTCTTCCTACTGGCTCACTGAGGTTAACCATAATCTTGCTAAAGATCTGTTATCAGAGGTTTGCTTCAGTATTTCTGTAATAAGACCTCTTCCTTGAGAGTTATAGTTTTAAATTATTATCACTGTCAAAGAGTTTCTCCTTGACCAAACTTTAGTCAGTCTCCTCTGAACGATTCTCAAGTAGGCCCTAACTTTTGGGCTTCCATGTTTATCTCTGCACTGTCCAATTTTAGAAAGAATCCCCCACCCTCATTTTCTGATCACCCTTCATATCTGATCAGGTTCCTAAACCTCCACCCCCCCCATGTGATATCTGATCACCCTGGCCTACCTTTAACAATAATCCTGTGAGGTCTGTTTAGCCAGAGTCCCTCCTTACCCTTCCTCCGTAGTAATTTTTCATCCACTAATACTCACCCTGCTCCTTGCCTTAGAAATCCCTACTAAACCTTGTATTTTATATTTTTATAAATTTATATTTATAATTTTTTTCCCTCACCCTTCCTCCGTAGTAATTTTTCATCCACTAATACCCTGCTCCTTGCCTAGAAATCCCTACTAATCCTTGTTGTATTCAGAGTTTGAGCCTAATCTCTCTCCCCCACTCCAAAACTCCATGGCAGTGGTCCCTACACTACATTCATTCAGACATGATAGTTTCTCTGAATGAAGTTTGGCTTACCTTTAACAAGTCTCATAAATAATTTTTTCTTTAACATCACTAACATTGAGTAATTTTCTCCTTACCTGAGTTATAGAGAATGATTTTCAAAATAAATTAACTAAAAAAAATTTTTAACTGTATAACCAATAATTAAAAAATGTAGAAAGGAAACTAGTATACTTCTCTAGCCAATCTAACATACATTAATATTGGTCATCTAGTACAATTATTACTAGGTTCAGTTCTCCAAAATCAGCATAGTCCAGGGACTTTACTAATGGCCTTTATGGGTCTTTCTTCCTTGACATATAAGAATATGAAAATACATTGGCCATATGAAATAAAATCATGAAAATTAAATAAATTTCAGATAAGAGAAAGGAAGGACAAGAGATCTGAACATGCTATTGGAAATCAAACTGAAGGGCAAAAACTGAAGCCCTCTTAGTGTGGGTAGATTCTGAAACACTAATCAACCAGACCTGGAATTCTGCCACAGAGGCAATCTAGAAAACATGCAGAAATGACCATATGGCTGCCCTGCAGAAATCTGGAAAGGAACCAATCAAGAAGTTGACAAGAGAAACAAACATGCTTCTGACCAAACGAAGCCTGACACAGCCGGTAACCCGAGGTCTGTCAAGAAAAACAGTTATTTAAAAAAATGCAGTCACACAGCCATTTAGGAATGACTCTTTGGGTTATAGCTCACTCAATCAAACTTGTGTCAAATGGCACATAAATTGAGAAAAGACATTTGGAGAAAAGCCTTCAGCCTGTTTTTAAAGGAAACCCAAAAGAGTATCTTTTTGAATCAAGGTTATAAAAAAAACTTCACTAAGATCACCATAAAGCCTGGTGACAAGCAATGGAAGAATACACAACAAAGTAAGATGGAGCTCTGACATTTGGAATACATCTACAAAGCAATTACATATATGGCAGATAAGATGCTATAGATGTTTTAGTTCATTTTTTTCTGGTGGCAAAATAATAGTCCTTTATTTTCTTATTATTTTTAAAAAAGATTTTATTTATTTATTTGAGAGAGAGAGACATAGTGAGAGAGGGATCACAAGCAGGGGGAGTGGGAGAGAGAGAAGCAGGCTTCCTGCTGAGCAGGGAGCCCGATACGGGGCTCAATCCCAGGACCCTGGGATCATGACCTGAGCTGAAGGCAGACGCTTAACTGACTGAGCCACCCAGCTGCCCCAAAATAATAGTCCTTTAAAAAACCTTGGTAAAGTCATAATTAGTAGAAGGTTCATAAGCTTATGAACTTCCAATGAATTCAATTCATAGAGACTCCAAACATCTAAATCCATTATGACCAATGGGCTTAGACACTAAAGAAATAATCACAGCATATTAGAAACTATAAAGGAACCAAAATAAGATGGTCAAAGATGGAAAGTAATACTGTAATCGAAAGGAAAGCAAATATTCTGTAATCAGAAGACTGATTCTACAAAATTGCTCTTTAAAATTTTGTTTTAAAGAGCAAACTTCCAGTTAAAGCTTGGAAAAAAATTTTTTCTTGCATCATTAAAAATTTTATTTATTTACTTGTTAGAGAGAGAGAGAGAGAGAGCACAAGCAGGGGGAGCCTGCTTCTCAGGCTCCCCACTGAGCAGGGAGCCCAATGTGGGGGGCTCGATCCCAGGGTCCTGGGATCATGACCTGAGCTGAAGGCAGATGCTTAACTGACTGAGCCACCCAGGCATCCCAACATTTGGAAAACTTTTAACCAAATGAGGTAGATTCACTATTATATCCCAACTTAAAAAGAGAAACAAACAAGTCCCTCTTTAATAACCATCACCCATTTAACCCAATCCTCCCCCACTCCCATGCCCTCTCCAGTAATGCTTAGTTTGTTCTCTAGAGTTCAGAGTCTGTTTTCTGGTTTGCTTTTTTTTGATGAACACTGGGTGTTGTATGTAAGTGATGAATCACTAAATTCTACACCTGAAACTAATATTACATTGTTTGTTAACTAACTGAAATTTAAATAAAAACTTGGAAAATGAAAGGGAAAAAAGGAAAATAAATGTTATAAAGTGGAAAAAAAAAAGGCTACAAAATGAATCATATTTTGACCACAGTGTAACAACCAATATTACTGATGAACCCTTGGATTTTTTATAGTAGGGAAAAACTTCCCCCAAATTGTGATATATAACAAACGCATTTTTCCTCAAAATTTACCTTTTAATGAGGGAAAAGGAAGAAAGTCACAAACAGAAAAAAATCCATCCATCTAGAAGAGAATATTACCGGCATTTTTTCAGCTACTTTTATTTGGAATTTATGTCCATAAATACAGTAATTCTCTCTCTCTCCCACACACACACACACACACACACACACACACACACACACAAACACACACCCTCTCTATATATGTCCAGGAACAGTTTCACTTCATAATACTAACGTCTTATTTTTTATTTTAGCATTATGGCAGGTTTCTAATATATGTAGCATTTTCTCTCCATTAGGTAGAACAGTAAATCAATATTCAATATTTAAGACACTTCTTCATATAAAAGTTATGTCAAAACATTCCAAAAGGAGAAAATATGGTAGCAGAAAAGATTTTAAAGCTCCCTGTGACAACAGAGTAACAAAACTAGCCAAACCAAAGACTCACGGACAGCATTTGCAAGATAAGAATGTCACAAGATAGCCCCACAAAAACTTCAAATATAAGTTAGTAGGGACAAAGATTCAGAAATTAACCATCATGTTAATGTTTTCATGTTTTCAGCATCTGTGTGAGAGGCAGCAGAAGGAAAGAATGTGGGCTTCTGAAGATCCTGAGAACAAAAGAACACCAATCACCAGAAGGTAAATGTAAAAGGCCAATCTGAGAACAGTAGCCAAAATTGGGAGGGGGTTCTACAGGAGTGCAGGAGGACACCAACTGAAGAAAGTCTGAAGTACTGGAACTATATGACTAGTCTCAAACCTAACAAAAGCTGCTTCCAACAGAGTCCCAAGACGAAAGAGAAATTACTGTGAGTCTAATCTAAACTGAACGTTACAGGTACAATATAAGCAAAGCAAAGGGAAAGTTGAGATAAAGTTGGGGAAGGTAGTCAAGGAGGGTGAGAACAGAAGGAAGAGATTTTAAGTCATTTTATAAAAACGAGAAGTGAGAATACTAGAGTTTTGAGGCTAGAAAAGCTATCCTGAATGAGGTATCCCTCCTAAAAGTACAGGAAAATTCATTTCCCTTAAACTGTGAGCAAAAAAAAAAAAAAAAAAAAAAAAGCTAATTAATCCCACATAATTACGCCATGAGGGAAAATGGCACAAGGAATAAATGATGGTCTATGGATAATGAAAACATGCAAGAAAAACATGCCCACATAGGATGAAAATTGTGAACTAGTAGGTCAAAACTAGCTAAAAAAATATTTTTTTAATGATAGAAGCAACGAAAAAATCTCAGAATTAGAAAAATCAGAAGTGATGTGTTTGAGGGCAAGGAAGATAATAAAAAGAGAGGTGACCAAACTCAGGAAAGACTTGGAAACCTAAAAAAAATTTATTTCAGGAATGAAGACTAAATTACAAAAAGCACAATGGACAATGCCTTAACAGAAATAGAACATGGAACACAAATTTTATACTTATCAAAAGATTTCAAGAGAAAATGATTAATATGTAACATAAGCAAGATGGTTCAACATGTTTAATAGGAGTCCCTGAAGGAAACAAAAGCAACTAACCAAAACATACAGAGGCACCTGGGTTGCTCAGTCAGTTGAGTGTCTGACTCTTTTGATTTTGGCTCAGGTCATGATCTCAGGATCATGACGAGCCCCCTGTCAGGCTCTGCACTCAGCATGGAGTCTGCTTGAGATTCTCTCTCTCTCCCTCTCCCTCTGCCCCTCCCCTCCTGCACTCTCAAAAAAACAAAAACCTAAAAAACCCTAAAATAAAAGTATATGTGTATGTATACATATGCGTGTGTGTGTGTATTTATTTATTTATCTTGAGAAAATTATCCACAACAGCCTACATTGAACACATCTTAATAAAGCTAAAGTGACCTTCAAGTATTAGAGGCACAGATTAAAAACTATAGCTGAGTTCCTGCTACATAAAGTATGGAGAACACAAGGAATATTGTTCCCATGAGTTTTTCCTGAAGAATCTACCAAAGACTAAGCTTCATACAACCAAGAGCTTGGAAAGGAATTAACATAAAAACTGCTAGGAGGTATGAGCCATTCAGGTAGTAACTTTGAAAGGACAAGGGAGCAGCAGACTGCCTAATAGTGATAAGGCAAGTCTTCTATCACTACACGAAGTAATGACCAGAGGAAGATCTGAAATTCACATAGTTATCCTCTTAGCATATTTGAATCTAAGACTACAAATTTACAGAATAGCTGCAAACCAAATGTGAGTTTAGTTCCTCCTAGAACCAGATACATATATTTTTAAAATTTTAATATTCTTCTAATATTGTGATTGTGTTGACTCCAAGAAAAATTGAAGCTAGCCTTAGAGAGGTACACTTTCTTCCTAGGTAGCCTGGTAAAGAAATGAGCTCTCGCCTAACCTAGAGGGGAAACTACCTGAAATGGAGCATCCACAGTCACTCCACTGATAGGATTTTTGCCTATCCCCTCCCTCTAGAGAGGGCAATCACAGATTGAAGTTTCCAAGTGCACCTTATGGAAGCCTGCAGCAAGAACCAGGAAGGGGTCAATGGACAAGAGTTCCTTTTACGGGAAAAGATAGAGTTCACCACGACAAATGGAATGGGAGGGCAATGGACTGAGAGGTTTGAAGAGAGTCAGGTGGACAAGACAGGATGGAAACAAGCCTTGAAGAAGACCTCCTTGTAAGGGGCTAAATCTAGAAGGGACAAAAATAACCAGGCTCTTTTCACACTATCCCGCCATCTACTGGGTATGTCAATAAAGAACAGAGTCTTAAAATAATTTTCAAGGCTGAGAAAGAATTGATTATGACTACTAACATTATGGGATCAAGGTCTTACCACTACTGAAAAAGGATAAATTATACCATGTAAAATGAGATCTTTAGAAATCTGTATGACAACTATAGTTCCTCTGGTTCTGGAAAAGCTTCTGAAAAAAGAAATTATCAGCATTCCGACCCCTTATTTGAATTAAGAATGAATATAACACAAAAAGCACTACAGTCTCCTAGACCATTAAATATTTTTTCTCATGATATCTACACTGAATATTTGTAAGAATTCTAAATCCAAATCTATTTTAACATACAATTTATAAACAAAGGTAAGATTTAAGCACTTAAGTCTAAGCTATAAACACTTTGCTTAGGTAATAATAACTATAGATTAGCTCATAATAGCATAATAGGTTAACTCTATGGTTAAATGTAGAAGTTAAGAGTAAAGGCCTAGAAAGAGATAACTGCTTAATCTCAATGAGATATGACTGCCAGGAAAGCAAATTTATTGATGGTAGGCAGATGATAAATGGAAATCTATACTGGAATATGTGTGGATATCACTGATCTGCTTAACAAAAAAGAATCTAATAAATTAAACTTAGTCTATGAGCTGTATTTTCCCCCACACTGTGTCCCCCAGTCCAGCAATGGTGAACATGTCATTGACTGGCAAATACACAACTAACTACACTTCTCTACAAACCCAGAACCAATAGGCTGAACAGAATGAAGGCTTCAGAAATAAGGAAACACAGATGTTTATTCTAGCATTTTCTTTCCTAAATATTGACACCAAAGAATCAAATATGTAGCTGTGAAGCAGCAGTTTATCCAAAATTGGATGCTTCATTAAAGTTGGAAATGGCCAAAAGCTGCAGGAAACATCCTGAAGGAAAATGTCTTATACAAATGACACCTTTGTCGAGGCTATGGAGTAAAACAGAACGTGGTAAAAAACCAATTCTGTGTTTGCATACACAGAACACCTTCCACCTCAACAATTCAACAAATATTGTGCATAAAACGTTGCCAGGAAATGCTGCCAGGGACTGAGAGCAACTTAAGAAAAAATAAAACTACTAGTGGCATGACTAAGTGCAGGGAAAAGTGTCATAAAATATTTTAGAATAGCATCATATTTTATTCCTCTAAAATAGCCATAGAACTGCCCATAATCTTAGTCAAAAATAGTCTATTGATACTGATTGAACTGTACTTCAGTAGGCACTGCCTAGGACCTACCAATGGAATAAAGTCACAAAGTTTCAGAGTTTATTATATTAGATCTGAATTATTTTTTTCCTGAAATGATGAAATAACAATGTTCAACCCAAGTGCCCAAGAACTGAGTGAACAAATATCAGACTATAGTTTTGGATACAGGTTGAAATCATTAACAATCAATAACAATTCTATTCTATCTGAATAGAATAGCTGGGGCATTTGGAATCAAAACCCTCACAAACATCTCCAGATATACTGGAAAGACTCATCTCAATGTGGGAGGAAAACCAACCCAGACGAAGCCAATTACACAAAGAAGGTGGGTCAGTTGGATTTATATTTCCCCTTTCTCTACATTCTTTCCCTCTTTACCTCTGGTTAGAATTTTTTAAATCCTGGGGCGCCTGGGTGGCTTGGTCTGTTAAGTGTCTGACTCTTGATTTTGGCTCAGGTCATGATCTCATCATCATGAGACTGAGCCCTGTGTTGGCTCAGCATGGGGTGTGGAGCCTGCTTAAGCTTCTCTCTCTCCCTCTGCCTCTGCCCTCCCTTGCTCCTGCACTCTCTCTCTCTAAAAAGAAAAAGTGAGGGGGAGGGTGCCTGGGTGGCTCAGCCAGTTAAGCGTCTGCCTTTGGCTCAGGTCATGATCCCAGGGTCCTGGGTTCAAGCCCCACGTCGGGCTCCCTGTACAGCGGGGAGTCTGCTTCTCCCTCTCCCTCTGCCTGCTGCTTCCCCTGCTTGTGCTCTCTCTCTCTCTCTCTCTGTCAAATAAAAAAAGAAGAAAAAGAATCTTTAAAATCCTTCCTATGTAGTGTTGAGATACAGCAAGTACTGAACAATATATGTCTAAACATTATGAATAATGCAGTTAACTTATTTTTGATGGAGATATCAAGTCACTCACGTACCTTTCTCTCTTTCCACCTATATTTTAGCTATTGTACTTTCACTTAAAGAAAGAAAAACCCAATACCATTCACTAACCTGTTTAGTTTGTACCTAGTTCATACTTAAATGATTAATGAAAGACTTATCTACCAGAGATTGATTCCATCCCACCAATTTTTTGGTTTCTCTAACACCTAGCACAACTACTCAAGAAACATTTGTTGAACTTGTGGGTATCATTTATCCATCTTCCCTTGGCCTTTATGACGTAAGTATTAAAAAACTAGAAATCACCTGGCATATATTCTGGACCTCCTTACTGAAGACTTTTTAGAAGAGCCTCAAATAGAGTAGCTCCATATTTCTTTTTAATATTCTGTATGTGAGGCTCATCCAAAAAAAAAAATCATTGTGAATAAAGTACAAGACAGTGACAAACACTCGAATTCAGGTCCTATTGTCATCCTATTTTCCACGTCTATTTTTAAAAGACTAAAATTTCTGTGCTTAGGTACTTCACAAACAGGTAATTAAAATAGGTTCATTCAATACAAAACTCTTGATATGGTGTATATTCAAGAGCCATGTGTATATGAAATAAGACCATTTAATAAATACACTGAACTTCTTGTCCTGCCAAGCACCCTGGGAGACCATGGACTTATTTTTAGAAGGCTACCACTGTGGAAAACATCTCCGAACTTTTTTGAAGATGGTCTTTTAAAACAGCAGTCAAAGAGTAGATATAGAATCTTTAGTTAGTGAGAATACATAGAAAATTATATAAAAATACATTCCACCAAAGTCACACAATCAAACTTGATACAGTATTTCTTGCATATTGACCTAAGTACTAATAACAATGAACCCCACTTGCCAAAGTGTTGAATCAGATGAGAATACAGTAGATCTTCCAAGGTGAATTTTCAAAGCAGTTCTAGTAGTAAAAGCTGGTGGACCACCTTTCTTTAAACTCTGAGATGCAGTAAAGTAGGTAGCACTAGCATCTACAATTATCCTTGCAGATAGTTTGGGCCAGATTTTACAATCTCACTAATTATCACCATAAATTGTCACCACAAGGAGGGTAATCTAACTTAATCTAATTTAAGGTAATCTATTGTACCCTACCCTGACAAGGAACATGTAGTATGGAGCTATAAAAGGATAACACCATTATCAATAAAAAGTGAGTTCAGTTCGCAAAGAACATGAGGTACACAACAGAGGGTGCCAAGATGAGTCTTTTATGCCAAGCTAAGGATTTTAAACTTCAGATTTTTCTTTTTTAAGAAAGACTGTGCTTATAGCAGTATGATGGCTCGATTAAAGATGGGAGGTTTTAGCAGGGGAAACTACAACAGTACAAGCAACAATAATTAACGTGGAAAGGATGGAAAGCAGCCACCAGATTCAGGACATAATTCAGAGGAGATGGGACAAGATACAGTGATGAGCAGGATGGGAGAAACGAGAGAGGAGGAAAAAGTCAATGATTATGCTGACAGGAAGTCAGAACTTAACCCAGTGATGCCCTGTGTCTGAAAGTCTTAATCAAGGTTGTGTACCATAGTGCCAATTAGCAAATAAAAGAAACCATTCAACTCCATTTCTGTACCAAATCTGAGTTTAAATTTAACTCATTTGATATTCTTTACCTTAATAACTGTACTCCTAATCATATCTTATTATATATGATTAGAGCACATGACCCAAATTTGGAATTATATCAGGTAAAAGTTATTAATAAGTTGTTTTTCTCTCAATAGCATAGAAAAATAGGCCACATTTTAAAAGCATGTTAACTAAGAGAGTATGATATATTCTACCCTGTGAAACATAGGTTGAATACACTTTATTTTCTTTTAAAGATTTTATTTATTTATTTGACAGAGAGAGAGAGAGCACAAGCAGGAGGAGAGGGAGAAGCAGGCTCCCTACTGAGCAGGGAGCCCGATTCTGGCCTCGATCCCAGGACCCTGGGATCATGACCTGAGCCAAAGGCAGATGCTTAACTGACTGAGCTACCCAGGCGCCCCGGCTGAATACACTTTAAATTAAAACCTTCTATACAGATGGTAAAAAGACTAACAAGAAGATAAAGAGCATGAGCAAAACATCCAAAGACATTTATAATGATATGACAACTTGCAGAATGTAAGGATGATGTCTATTTTAATTTACTATACACAGGTCCCACTTAAAATACCCTCTCCTGTCTGTAGAAATGCAATTACACCCTTCAGTGCTTGTTTAAACTTTGAAATTAAATACCAACATAATCTTCTGCTCAAAAATCACAAAGCCTGGGGCACCTGGGTGGCTCAGTCGTTAAGCATCTGCCTTCGGCTCAGGTCATGATCCGGGAGTCCTGGGATCGAGCCCCGCATCGGGCTCCTTGCTCGGCGGGAAGCCTGCTTCTCCCTCTCCCACTCCCCCTGCTTGTGTTCCCTCTCTCACTGTGTTTCTCTCTGTCAAGTAAATAAATAAAATCTTTAAAAAAAAAAAATCACAAAGCCAACTTCAGCAGAGAAAATTATCATACATTTGTTAATAAAATTAAACTGCATATAACTGGTTTGGCATTCTAAACTGTTAGATGATTTAGAAAAGGGAATTTATATTTTAACTGATTAATTTGTTTCTCCAAACCAACCCAACAAACTTATTTTTTTACCAAATAACCCTGAAGTAATCAGTTTAGTCAAAGAAGTCAGCATTCAAAACATGCCTCCAGGAAGGAAATATAACTGTAACATGATAAATAGCAAGTTTCCCCATAATCACAAGGGAGATGTTTAGAATTATACCTAGTTATATGTCCACTGCTTTCATCTGACATGAGATAAACCAAATCCCTAAGTCACTACCACCAGTATATTGAAAGTACTTAAAGTATTATGAAAAGATGACCATGAATCTCTACTCTGTATGGAGAAAAGTATCAGGAGCCAGTGATTACCCAGTAATTGCTGATAAAGGCATGTGAATTTAAGGGACTTCTTTTACACACACACACACACACACACACACACACACACACACACACACATTCCCATACGGTATAGACCTTCAGAATGAACATATTAGTTGGTTAATTAATTTCCTGGTCTGTAAGTATATAAAGAAACCAAGTTAAAATCAGCCTATAGTAATATACAATTATAAATAAAATTATGATCCACAGCACTAATCATCTTTCTAGTCTAATTACACTTCTTATTGCTTTGTCTTCCTGACATTAGTAACTATAGAAGATTTTGTGAAAGTTTTTCATGAAGGAAGAAATACTTCCTCCATGAAGCTGGTTAGAAACAGTTTGCTAGGAAATTATAACTGAATAACTTTTTATAAGGACAAAATATTCCAGAAAAAGCCTTGGAATATTTATCTAATAACTTAAAAGCGTATCTTTCCACAGAGAAATGTGAGACATAAAATCATTAGTGCATATGAGTTCTTTCCCTTTTAGGGGTTAGTTGAATACCAAATTTCTTAGAATCTTTAAATTCAGACTAGAAAGGGAATGGAAAATACCTATTCATGCTCATTTGTAACAACTTCTTAGGATATTAGTTAATTCTGCTAAATGTCAGTAGAACGTTTTATGCAGCAATGAGAAATTACACTATTCAGTAATATGTTTTTACAACCTCAGATGAACCTCAACCTTGTGTAACTGACTTCCTAAAAAGTTTGTGTAAATAACACTTTGGTAAATTGAATAATTTTACTTGCACATAAGTTAGACATTCTCTAAAGCAAATAACTACCCCAAAATCCACTCTACAGTTAAAATTTTTTTACATTATAATGCAGCACAAATTAATATGTAATTTACATTCTCCTTACTTGGAGCTTAGTATAATCATGATCTTTATGAAAGACTGTAAAAACACTTAGAATTTTAATTGAAAAAGCCCATCGAATTTGGGGAATGACAAGTTTAGTTTCTCTAAATTTAACAGCTTTAGAAGCTGATTCCACACAGCCTCAACAGGCCAAAATTCACTTAACAGAACTCTCACTGTAACTTAGAAACTCACTCTGTAGAAGTATATTCTCCATCTTTCAAAATGTGGACTGTCCTGACATCATCCACCCCGTCCCACCTATTTCTACCAGCAGGAGCACCCAGCTCCCATTTCATATGAAGGTTTAAATCAGTGCTTTTCCAACCTTACATACTACCACTGAATGATAGGCCCTAAATGAAGATAAAAGCCATCAGTTTCCCAAACATTTAGGAATTTTAGAAAATGGCAAAACAAATGTAATCTATTAATTTTCATCTTTGCCAGATACCTATAAGACTGCATGTCATAAAAATCACTGTTCAGTGATTTGAACCCTTATATACCCAAAATAAATCTCTCATAATTCCTATGTAAAGATTTATCAAGTGTTTGCTGCAGGGCTTTCTAAGTACCAGCCACTATGCTCCACACTGGAACACTAAAAATGACAAGGTGCTATTTGGTGAAGCACACACATCCATCAAAATCACTCTGAATACAGAATTACAGAAACATTAAGACAATGTTTGGAGGAAAAATCATAAGTAAACTGTTAAAGTCTCTAGAATTGCTATATTAACTATAGGAATGATACAGTCAGTCTAATCGAAGATTCAGCTACCATAATCTATATTTACTTTCTTTTACATTTTGAAGCACTTAATTCAAGAATGGAATAGTATTTTTAATGACACAGCAAATATTAACACTAATTTATTTCATTACTTTTACTGTGCCTTCCTATTTTCTAAAATTCCTACATACAATTTTACATGGTTTATTATATGGTTATATTCAGGGATTATAAGAATTTCTTCAATGTTCCATAAACAACAACAACAACAAAAAACTGATCCAGAACATACACTTCACCTAACATCTGTTTTACCATGAGATTAGGTGCAATACTTATTCCATTAAATGGGAATATCTGTATAACAATGTTATTTTTGACCACTTGGCTTAGTACAAAGTAGAACAGGACAACTGTCTTAAAGATTAACTAATATAACCAAATACTAATACCAAAAACTTTATGGCTAATAATTCTTTAAGATAAAAACTTTAATGAATAGATAAAAATGAAAACTAAATTCTGAGTAAAGACAAATAAGTCATTGTGCATTCAACCAAGGTATCAATTACTGGTAATACAACATATGAAAAGCTTATTTTCCATTCTCTTCTAGCTCAATAATAGCAGATGTTTAGCCAAAACCAAGCTGTACTCATTTCAATAGTCTCACAAGACATCAATGTCCAGATATCACCACACATCATTACTACATACTACATTTCTATACAAGAAGCCAGCTACATCCAGCAATAACGTTCAGAATACCAAGAGGGTATCTGTGTATATGGGTGCACAGAAAGTGTCAATGATGTAATCCTAGGCCAACTATAGCAGAATATTGTACACCCACGCAAGAATATAAGTTAGACCTAGATATATTATAGAAAAGCCACAGAAGAAAGGTCTCCTAGACTTCATCTAATGAAAGAAAAACACATATAAATAGAATATTTGGTATTCAATAAATACCAAAAAGCTCAACTTAGAAAAGCAAGCAAAGGAACATATTCCTATGTGAAGCCCAAAGCTCAGAGAAAAGAGTGGGTTTAAAATCTTGGCAGATTTTAAATGAATTGACTTGGTTGCGAAATATGAACATGAGCACATCAACTGTACCTAGAATATGTATTCTGTAAGGGTCAGAGTTCCTCAGATACAGTGGGGATTCAAAAAATATTTATTGTGTAAAAAAAGGAGGAATTCCATTAGTTTTACTCACCAACATACTGCCAGCAACTAGTACAGTAACTGAAACATTTCTTGAATAAATGAACAGTTGTCATGGAAATTACATTAAAGCTACATTAAACTTTGGCCATATGTTAACCAAAAAGCCAAAGAGTAAGCAAATGTGACTGACTAGAGGTTTTGTTTTATTTTGTTTTTTAATAATGGGTCACTCTGGCATGTAAAGGATTTTAAAATGTTTTTTAAGGTATCTGACCAAAATATTGCAGAATATTGTAGTTTTCAAAAAACCTTATTTCTGAGCACAGTCTAATTCCCCACTTCTAAGAAACTAATGAAACTGCATTTAGCAATGTTTGCTAACCTCTATTTAGTAAATGTTAGACACTTAAACAGTCTAACTTACAGCTGATTCTTTTCACAGCAATGTATCAGATTGCCTCCAACAATACTTTAGAAGAAAATGACATTGTCACAGAACCCTCAAAGATATTGTAAAAATATTTTGTTTACAGACTACCAGTTCATATATAAACAAATCTATATTTCACTATGATCTTTTTGTACCTTCATGGAAAGATCACTTCACAGGTATACATGAGACTAGCAAAGATTTTTATGGCTAGACCTGATGTAACCCTGAGCAACTGAGCCCTACCAGTTTTTATTATCTTCTAAGATAGAAATATTACTTCACTGATTCAACTTATAAACTGATGTATTTAACTAGAAAAGTTAATATAATTACAGAAGAAATATCACGAAAACTCAATCCATCACACAGACTCTATACAACACTTTCAGTATCATAACAATAAAAATATCATTTCTAATGTTACTTATGAAATGGCTCATGTTCCACACTATTAAAGAGAGCTTACAATAAGCACAAATGACACTGAAAAAAAAAAAAAACCCAAATCACCATGGAAGATAATATTATAATGGAGCTCAGAATATCTTTTCTGGATCACATCAGCAAACCCAGAGAAAGTGGAAGAGTTCAGGCAATTATGAGAAGATAGTGCACCTTGTTGCTTTGCCATGAGAGTGACATATAAAAAGGTACTATTTTGAATGCTGCTAAAATATCAAAGGATGGGGCGCCTGGGTGGCTCAGTTGGTTAAGCGACTGCCTTCAGCTTGGGTCATGATCCTGGAGTCCCAGGATCGAGTCCCACATCGAGCTCTCTGCTCAGCAGGGAGTCGGCTTCTCCCTCTGACCCTCTTCCCTCTCGTGCTCTCTCTCATTCTCTCTCTCTCAAATAAATAAATAAAATCTTAAAAAAAAAATATCAAAGGATGGCAAGAGTAAAGAATCATGTTAGGGATGAATGGAGCCTTATGATGCTTTATTAGACATTAGACATGTAAAGTTTAAACTGCCAAATAAGAAAATACAAAAGACCTTACTCTATCCAGATTTTGAGAATTCATACGAAAGGCAGTTTAAAAAAAATTAAATCTAAATTCTGCTTTAACAAAGTGGTAGATCCTTTTAGGACCAAGAGAAAGGCTTATTAATGGCATAATAAGGTTTTGAAATGCTATGACATTCTTATATGCATACCTGAGGCCTGAATCATTGGGAATACTTGCAACTATTTTAAGTTCTGTGGACCCTAGAGTCTAGTCCCATTTAGGTTTCTCTTCACCCAACCCTCTAATGCTATTTTTGGCCTTTCTATGACTTAACTGTATAAGCAATGGGATAACCCATTATGCTTGCTTTCCTGTCCCATAATGAACTGGGTTCCAAAAGCAACTCTCAGTTAACTTGAAGTTGGGACTTAAGAGTTATATGGGCCCTCTGGGCCTTATGTGCATGCTGCCTGACCTTGGGCAAATTACTTAACTTGTAGGATGTCATTTACACAGAGAAGTTATAAAAGTACTTTACACTAGGTTTCAGTGAAGACTAGTGGCTGACATAAAAGCTCAATAAATGATCATTTTACTAAGAATTATCTAGTCTATACAACAGTAATCAAAACAATATGGTACTGGTATAAAAACAGACACATAGACCAATGTAACAGAACGGAGCCTACAAATAAACTCAAAGATGTATGGTCAACTAATCTTTGACAAGGGTGCCAAGAACACACAATGGCACACAAAAGGACAATCTCTTCAATAAATGGTGGTGGAAAAATTGGATATCCACATACCAAAGAATGAAACCAGACCATCTTCTTATTACCAAATACAAAATTAACTCAAAATGGATTAAAGCCTTAAAAATAAGACCCGGGCGCCTGGGTGGCTCAGATGGTTAAGCGTCTGCCTTCGGCTCAGGTCATGATCCTGGAGTCCTGGGATCAAGTCCCGCATCGGACTCCCTGCTCCTTGGGAGCCTGCTTCTCCCTCTGCCTTTCTCTCTCTCTGCCTCTCTTCTCTCTGTCGCTCGTGAATAAATAAAAAGAAAAAAAAAGAAAAAAAAATAAGACCCAAAGATGTAAAACTCCTAGGAGAAAATAGAGGGAAAAATCTCCTTGACATCAGTCTTGGCAATGACATTTTGGATATACACCAAAAGCAAAGCAACAAAAGCAAAAATAAATAAGTGGGACTACATCAAACTAAAAAGCTCCTGCACAGTAAAGGGAAAAAAAAAAAATCAATAAAATGAAAAGGCAAGCTATGAAATGGGAGAAAATATCTGTAAATCATACATCTGATGAGTTAATATCTAAAATATATAAGGAATTATTACAAATCAACAGCAAAAAACAAAACAAAAAACCCAATTAAAAAATGGGCAAAAGAGCTGAATAGACATTTTTCAAAGAAGACATATAATGGCCAAAAGGTACGTGAAAAGGTGCTCAACACCACTAATCATCAGGGAAATGCAAATTAAAATCACAGTGAGATACCAGCTCACACCTGCTAGAATGGCTATTATCAAAAGGTAAGAGATAAAAAGCATTGGCAAGGATATGCCATTGGTGGGAATGTAAATTGGTGGGAATAGAAAACGGTATATCTATGTAGAAAACCCAGAAGACTCCACCAAAAAAAATGGAAGAACCAGTACATGAATTCAGCAAAGCGGCAGGATATAAAATCAATGTACATAAGTCTGTTGCATTTCCATATACCAATAATGAAGCAGCCGAAAGAGAAATCAAGGAATCAATCCCACTTACAATTGCACCAAAAACCGTAAGATTCCTGGGAATAAACCTAACTAAACAGGTGAAAGATCTGTATGCTGAAAACTATAGAACACTTATGAAAGAAATTGAAAAAGACACAAAGAAATGGAAAACCATTCCATGCTTATGGATTGGAAGAACAAATATTGTTAAGAGGTCTATACTACTCAAAGCAATCTACACATTCAATGCAACCTCTGTGATTCAGCTATAGCAACTTCTTACTAGACATGTCACCAGAGGCAAAAGAAACAAAAGCAAAAATGAACTATTGGGACTTCATCAAGATAAAAAGCTTCTGCAACAAAACTAAAAGGTAACTGATGGAATGGGAGAAGATATTTGCAAATGATATTTCTGATAGAGGGCTAGTATCCTATCAAACTCAACACCCAAAAAATAATCCAGTTAAGAAATGGGTAGAAGGCATGAACAGAGACATTTATCCAAAGATGACATACAGTGGCTAACAGACACATGAAAAAACGCTCAACATCACTCATCATCAGGGAAATACAAATCAAAACCACAATGAGATACCACCTCACACCTGTCAGAATGGCTAAAATTAACAACTCAGGAAACAACAGATGTTGGCAAGGATGTGGAGAAAGGAGAACCCTCTTATACTGTTGGTGGGAATGCAAATTGGTGCAGCCACTCTGCAAAACAGTATGGAGGTTCCTCAAAAAGTTAAAAGTAGAACTATCTGAACTACCGTATGATCCAGAAATTGCACTCCTAGGTATTTATAAAGGATACAAACATACTGATTCAAAGGGGCACATGCACCTCAGTGTTTATAACAGCACTATCAATGACAGCCAGAGTATGGAAAGAGCCCAAATGTCCATTGGCTGATGAACAGATAAAGATGTGTGTCTGTGTGTGTGTGTGTGTGTGTGTGTGTGTGTGTGTGTGTGTGTAATGGAATGGAATATTACTCAGCCATCCAAAAGAATGAGATCTTGCCATTTGCAATGACATGGACAGAACTAGAGCGTATTATGCTAAGCAAAATAAGTCAGTCAGAGAAAGACAAACACCATGTGATTTCACTCATCTTAGAATTTAAGAAACAAAACAGATGAACATGGGGAAGGGAAGGAAAAATAAGATAAAAACAGAGGGAGGCAAACCATAAGAGACTCTTATTAAAGATAGAGAACTGAGGTTTGCTGGAGAGGAGGGGAGTGGGAGATGTATTAAAGGGTGATGGGCTTTAAGAAGGGCACTTTGTGATGAGCACTGGGTGTTATATGTTAAGTGATGAATCACTAGATTCTGTTCCTGAAAACTAATACTACTCTACATGTTAACTAATTTGAATTTAAATAAAATCTTGGAGGGAAAAAAAAACAGTATAGAGGTTCCTCAGAACACTAAAATTAGAACTATCATATGATTCAGCAATCCTTCTTCTGGGTATATACATCCAAAGGAAATGAAATCAGTATCTTAAAGAGATATCTGCCCTCCCACATTCATTGCATTATTCACAATAGCCAAGATACAGAAATAACAAATGTTCACTGATGGAGGAATGGATAAAGAAAATGTCACACACACGTGCACGCATTTTATACAGCCTTAAAAAAAAGAAGGAAATCCTGCCATTGGCAACACAGATGAACCTGGAGAACACTGTACTAAATAAAATAAGCCAGACACGGAAAAACAAATACTGTATGATCTCACTTACAAGTGGAATGTAAAAAAGTCAAATTTATAGAAGCAGAGAGTACAGTGGTGGTTCCCAGGGTCTTGCAGGTGAGAGAAATGGGAAGATACAGGTCAAGGGTACAAACTTTCAATTATAAGATGACCAAGTTCTGGGTAAATAATGATGAATACTACACAGCACGGTAACTCTAGTTAATTAATACTGTATTGTACACTTGAAATTTGTCAAGAGTAGATCTCAAGTGTTCTCATCGTACACCAAAACAAATGGTAACTATGTGAGGTGATGGATGTGTTAATTAGCTTGACTGTGATAATCATTTCATAGTGTATACATAGATAAAACCATCATACTGTACACTTTAAATATATACAATTTTTATTTCTCAGTCATACCTCAATAAAGCTGGGGGGGAATACTTAAAATACTTAAAAAAATTATCTAGTTTAATAACCTTACTTTTCCTTTCAGAATTTTTTCTCTACCTAACCAAAATCTTAAAAATCCCACCTCTCACTTCATTTTTAAAAAATTTTTATTTATTTATTCATGAGAGACAGGGGGGGGGCAGAGGCAGAGAAGCAGGCTCCCCACTGAGCAGGGAGCCCGACGCGGGGCTTGATCCCAGAACCCTGGGATCATGACCTGAGCCAAAGGCAGACACTTAACCGACTAAGCCACCCAGGCTCTATCTTCTCTAAGATAGAGAAAATAAGATGTCAAGAATTGGTGACTTGCTGTAAGTGAAATGTTAAAACTGGAAATAGAACCCAAGTCTCTTAACTCCAAATTTAATATTTTTCCAGTATACTTTTGTTTCTAAGACTCTTATAGTACCATTTAGGAAATAACCTGGACTTTAATGTGACAATTCTGGAGAAAAGAGCTAAGTTATTCTATTAAGGAACAACGTAGTCACACACTGCTTCATTCCACTTTCATCAGAAAAAAGACAATCCCGGGGCACCTGGGTGGCTCAGTTGGTTAAGCATCCAACTCTTGATTTCATCTCAGGGTCATGAGACTGAGCCCTGTATTGGGCTCCACACCGGGCATGGAACCTGCTTAAGATTCTCTCTCTCCATCTCTAAAAACAAAAAAAGACAATCCCACAAGCAAATTTATAGAATCAGTTACAGGGCAACTCTAGTTGTCAGTCAATGCTAATTCAATCTTATATTCAATACGATTTATAATAATTATTTTGTTAGGTATATCAGTATTAATAAAGCTAAATAAGCCACAAAGAGTTCACTTACGTCTTGTTTGTTCTGCTTAAGAAAACAAGTGCATGATACCTTTAGAAAGTTTATTTCTTAGTAATGTAAAAGTTAAAATTAGCTATATGGACTATTCACAAAAGTTCTCCCTGTGGTTATACTGGCTAGATATGGAGTTTATACTGTCAGTAGGTGGTAGGTATTTGATCTTTAGTAACACTAGGCAGCAAGTTGTAGCAGTTTATGAAACATTCACATGTTTAGTAGATTTAATTCTAATGACTTGTAAGACAATTTTGGACACTGATTTTGCCACACAACAGTGGGTTTCACTAGTTTCTTCCATTCATCCTTATTTTTGGTGAGCCATCATTAAGGTGCACCATGGTGGCACTTCATTAAGTTACAAACATTCACAGTTCAAACCCACAAATTGCAGTGATAACTTGTTAGCTCTTGGGAGGGCTGAATTAACCTAGCACCAGTTGCTGAGACAATCACTTGAGACCAGTCTCTGCTTAGTGATTCCTGAAGCATTCATTAGTTTACCACCATGTGTAACTAACTTCTAACATTTGTGGAGAAAAGTACTTCTCACTATGATTCAAGGACAACACAAATTCTAGATGAGAACAGGGCCAGAAACAGTCAAGTTCATATCCCTGAGTCCTCAGGACGAAGGATTTCCCACTTTCTTGCCTTCTCTCACACACACTTATACTTTTAAGAACAATGGAGAAATATGACCAATCCACATATATTCTATTCCGGTTACATTGACCATCCTGTGTCTTACATGTTTAGACATTCTGAAAATGTCAAGGCACATCCTAGCAAAGTGTAATAGTGCTGTGAAAACAGAAAACCTATTCTTTAGTAATTCTTTTAGCTCAGAAATCACAGCTGGTCACCAATATCAGAGTCTTTTTGAGTTAGGAGCAACGGGATAGTCTTGTGGAATAAACGCTAGATCTGGAATCAGAAGATTTGCACTTCAAATGCACTTTCTTGATAAATGAACATATACATTGCCTAGTATATAAAAAAGCACTAAAATGCTTTCTTCCTTTCTACCTACAACTAGAAACACAACATAATATAGGGGAAGTTACTCAGGTATTCATGAACTTGCCTCCTCCTGTTATTTGCCTCAATAACATTCCTTTGAAGTAAACAACACTGCTTAAAGGTATCTGCCATGTTTGTCCCCACTAAACCGAAATACTGGAGAAGTATTTTTCTCTAAAATTGCTCATAATGTAAGGAAAATCCTTATTTTCTTTCTTTTTAATCTGTTTTGCAGAATAAACACAAATCTTATTCTTTTAGAATCAGCCGGATGATGGGTGGACTCATGGTCAGTTTAGGTGGAGGGAATTTCTGACTCTTCCATCAGTTCCTTAGGCTCCCCATATTAATAGGTGAGCAGTGTTCTCTCTTTCCTCCATTTTTGGCAAACTCAATTAAAAGACTATCAGTCTCAAAATCAACCTCTTATTAAAATACAAGTATAAAAGGACAGAAACAGCACCAGTGATTTGGTTTCCTTATCATTTAATAACAAAATTATATATTGAAAACAAAATACAACAGCGCCAAGCACAGGTGTTGTGGAAAAGCCTGTCTTGGTGGTGGTGTCCAGCAATTTCAAGCACTGGAGAAAAGACTGAACTAAAATTAAGAATATCATGGCTGTCAGTATGTACTCTTTCCCAGATTAGTGACGTGAAAGTTTTGATAAAACAGGTGTCTAGAAATTTAAGTTTCAGACTTCAGAAAAACCTTCTCCTATTAGCCATTTATTGAACATTACCATTTATTTCCATTGTTATTCATTGCCATGGAGCCCAATTATTTGTTTTCTTATTCACATTTAGTCTGCATTATCACAAATAAAATAAAGACCACAAGGATGTCATTACCCTTCAGCATTTCCCAATGCATAATTCCTAATTTGCATTAAATCCTTGAAGAAATGTACACTGCAGTGAATGACATGTCCTTCTGTAATAAGTACTGTAAATAATGAAATAATCTTTAGCTCAGTATACACACACAAAACTACACATACAGTTAAATTGACCAAGATGCTTTTATATATCTTAGGTGTACGATATTCAATATGCTTAGCATACATTATTTGAGAGGAGTATAATCTTTGATCATAAGACAGTAGTTTAAGAAGAAATAACTTCTATAATTTCACTTATCTATTTAAGTGACCTAGAAATCTTATGCACCATAACTGATGGGAAAGGCTAAATAATCAATGCTGCTGATACTTAGTGTAGCTCTCAAAGGCCTAAAACCTTTCTCAAAAACCAGTATTTGAAACCTGTCATTTTAGAAACAAAACAAAACAAAAAACCCTACAACTCTTAACTATTTTTACTCAAGTACAGGAGAGCTTTGAAACAATTTCCTCTAAGCACTCAAAGAAAATTAATTTTAAAAGAGGGGGCCATGAGAAGGACTTTAATTTCTAAGAATACCCTGAGAGGTAACTTTGTATGAAGAGAATGTCTGAGTATCTCTAAAAACTAAGGGGAGAAAAAAGTAATTAAAAATGTTGTGTTCCACAAACTGAGCAGAGCATAAAAATGACTCAAAAGGGGAAATTTAATGAAAAGATTAAAAAACTGAAAGCAAATTAATTGATTAAAACACAAAGACATACACGTACACATTGCATGAAGTCATTCAACATTACATGCTGGCTGGCTTTGTATTTTCTTTTAAAATATAATCATAACTTCTTAATGCATAAAACAATAAAGCTCTCAATAATAATCATGAAAAATTCTAATCAAATTTCACTCTAGAGTTAGTTAGTAATCTGCTAGCATATTAGGCCTGAATAAATGTTATGTTAAACCAGGAATCAACGCATGCTATTTTCCATAACAGGAGCCATATAAATTACAAGCTCTTCCATGTTTTTTTAACTAGATTTGGTACACTTAAAAATAAGCAGTATTCTCCATCCAGAGTACTCTAATGCAACTGATTTTATATCTTTTAGAATTTATAATTCATCCTAATGCTCAATCCTTAAAAAAACAAAAACAAAAAACCACAATAGGATCTGCAATTGCTACTTACTATCTTATCTTGCACAGTAAAATTGTGAGCATTTGCTAGGTTTCTAAATCCATAGGTTTTGCTCTGAGGTTTCAGAAAGAAGCAACTTTATTTTCTTTTGGTTATTACATATGATTTTAGCTTACAGATTATTAATTTTTAACACTAACATCTCGCTATATTCTCATTTGAGTTGTCCTATTTATCTCAAAGGTAGACTTTATGTATTACCATTACAAAAAAATAACTATTTGCATAATACTTTATGATTTTACATCTATTACAAACACATCACAGGGAGCCTGAGGATGCATTCAGCAGCTTGTCATTCACCACTTCAAGACCCTTCAGAACCAAACAAGGGGGAGGGTGACATTTTGCTAATGGCAGAAGTAAAGAAATGAATATAAATAACAAACCTTGAAGTTTTAAAAAATGCAAACAAAAATATGATCCACATGCATAAACAAGATAGTTTTAATTTGTAAAAGTCCAGGTAAGGATGTGTCTTGTTATGATACCCTTTTAAATCATCTAAAACTGTGCTCCAAAAATAAAGCAAATTGCCATCTTGTTGAATTTTATAAATTAATATGTTAAAATTTGATTGTACCTCTTTACAGAATTCAGCTTTTCCTCAGCTTTGTGAAATAATCTGAGCATCATTTCTTTATTACTACAGATTTAACCCTATAAATATGCATAGTAAGAATGTTTAAGAGGGAAATAATAATGATCCAACATGTTTAGAAATCATGTTGTTTCATAATTTCTTGGTAAAACAATTACAAAGAAAAGTGTTTAAAGCTTCTGTATTTTCTTCCATAACCACCAGTCCAGATTAAAAAAAAAAAAAATACTGAAAGCTCAGTTATGACATCTCCAGTCTAAATGCTCATAGCACTTGAAGCTTTTTGTAAACAATATGCCTCTATACTACATACATATCCCTTGAACCACCATCTACTTAATTTAACATTTTTAAATGTAGTTTCAAATGCAGCGTAACACCATCTTACACACACACACAGAGGAGTGTGCAGAAAAGGAAGGAGGTGGAGAGCAAGAAATGGAGCACGTTGTTGTTTTTCATTCATGCAGTATAGTGATGTCAGTGTCTGCAGCAGCAGCAGCGGCCGCGGCGGCAGGAACCTTGACCTGTGGAGGCTAAAATCCACTGAAGTCAGAACCTCACAGAATTCAAAAGAAACTGAGTAGATAATGTTTGAAAAAAATGTTCAAATGTTCACAGAATGGATTTTAAATGGCTAAACAGAATAGATTAGTTGCAGTTTTAATATGGGTAGAGAGGAGCAAGGCGGGATGTGGAGAAGTAACATAAAGGTAATATAATCAGGGAACTGGGGGCTCAAGAGCCTGCATTCAAAATCCCTTAAATGTAAGAAACTGATAAAACCACCTGGTGTTAAAAACAGCAGAAAAGCCTCTTCTATTCCCAATACAAGCTCTCTAGTGATGCAAATCTGTCTGCTGCACAACCAGACTCAGGGAAGTGTTTTCATCATGATTACATTAAAATTGCATTAAACTCAGATATGCCACACTACAACAAAGGGGATAGTTTAAGCCTGATCACAAATTTCATTAAAACTACTTTATGATGGACCATGTAATTCTTAAGCAATTAAGGCTTTTGAAGGATGCAGAAAAACAAGTTGTACTATGACGTGTTGTAAGATGTTAGTGTTTATCAACAAAAGGGGAGGAGGCACTAGATGGCCATTATATTGTTGCAGCAACTACTCTTACTTTGCCCACAAAACCCTCTGTACAGTCTGAAATGCTTATTCTATGGCTGTCACATTAGTCCCTAAAAGAAAATCCCAAAACTCAATCTACGCACTGTTGAAGTTAAATCACTCAAAAATTTCTCTAACTGCTGCCTTCTATTCGTCTTTTACCTCTCATTTCATATAGCTCCAGAAAATGTGCAAGGGAGCTGCATATGGCATTAATCTGTTAGAAAATGGTGGCCTTTTCTATAAAATACAGCCAAAGATGTGTGTTCAGTTGTGGTCATTATTAGGGCGATCACGTTGTTTTCATTCATTCATTCAGGATTTGCTGGAGGATGTCAGTTTCTGCAGCAGCTGGCTTGACCTGGGGGAGGAGTGGGGGAGTAAATTCCTCCTGGCGCATACAGATTACAGGAGGTATTTCTTGGTGCTCATGTACACATACCACTGCACTACATCCTACTCTGCCACACCATCAAGTGGTCTGAAAACAAGTGCCTTAGCAACATGCTAATTACCAGCCAGAAATATTAAAAAAACACCACCACCAAAACTGCAATCCATCATAACATAATCACTTTCTCCAAGTCTTTCATTAAAAAGCTCCATTAAAAAAATTTTTTTTCCACATACCACATCAACGTACAGAGCTCCACAGTGTTTCCCTTCCAAGCAGAGAGTTCCCCACTCGGTATGATCAGTTGTCTCCACAATGCTGCTGCTGCAGCAGGATCTGTAGCTCTAGCCTGGTATCTAATTATATTAGCTACTCCTTATGAGCTTTAAGTCCCTGTTTTGGCTAATCTTCCTTTTCTCCCCCAGGACCCAACTAGATCATGCACTGTCCCCAGACATAAACAAAACCAAACCAAAACACAAAACATTAAGGGAAACCGACAGCATCCACTAGCTCACCATTACCTTTGACACCTAACAAAAAAGAAACTTGAGATCCTTTAACAGCTCAACTGAACTGTTAAGTGTACTTAAAAATGGAAGGAAAAAGTGAGCACACTCCACAAATAGGTCTTTAGAAATTTACCATGAAAATCTTGAGTTGGGCACAGACGATTTTCAGCGAAGTACGGCTCTGATGCATATGACTATATAAAGTAGAAAAAAAGAGACCAAAAAAAAAAAAAAAACCCCACCAAAACACTATACACTTCAATTGCATATCCAAAACTGTCTCTTCTACACATCCAACAGATATCCTCATAACTAATGCCATCACCCTTCCAAAACAGAAGAAATATATATATATCCCAGTAGTCACAGACACGTTAGGAACTTTGTAGGAAAGCACAAAGAGGCTGTGGATTACAACCACCACCTTATCGGCTGCCAGAGTTTGTGTGCGTGTATTTTTAAGTGTTTCGCCCAGCTCCTCCTTCCCCCGCTACCAACAGCAAACACATGAGTGAGCTAATCAGCTCACAAACTGAAAAACCTTTCGATGCAGGCGAGTGATGGAAGATAAAATCTGAGGGGCGGCATGTGGGTCAAATAAAAGTTGCTTTGCAGTTCGCTCCTCCAAGCCCCGCAGCGACCGCAGGGAGGTGAGATTCCCAAAGCCACTTTCACACCTTCGATAATGCACTAGCAAAGAGAAGCCCGGAGAGGCTGAAGTTTCCACGGAGGGAACCGTCGGGGAAGACGCAGCCCGGGAGGACGGAAGGGTTGGGCTCGCTACCTCTGCACACGGGCGAGCCGGGGCTCCGTCTCTCAGGTGAGTTGCTCCTCCGGTGGTTCTCGGGGGACCGTCTCGGGCGGCCCTTGGCCCGCGGCGCCTGCTCGGTAGGGGCCGCGGCCGTGGCGGGCGGCAGCGTCGGGCTGGGCGGGCTGGGGCCGCGGGCCGCGCTGGGGCCCGGGAGGTTGCCCAGCGAGGCGGCGGCGGCGGCGGCGGGTGGGCGCGTGGGACTGTGCTGGCTGCCCCGCAGGAGCTGGTAGGGCACCGTGGCGCGGATGGGCTGCAGCAGCCGGCCGGCTCCCGCAGCCGGGGCGCAACCCACGCCGCCGCCGCCCGCACCGTTCCCGTTGCCCGCGGAGGGGGCGGCGGGCGGGGAGCCCGCGGCGCTGCGCCGCATCCTCTGCGGCGGGGGATGAGGGGTCTGAGAGGAACTGGAGGAGGAGGCAGTGGACATGGTGGCTCCGAGGGCCCGGGACGACGCCGGCCGACACGGAGGCGCAGAGCGGGAGGCGCGCGAGCGTGTGGGAGCCGGCGCGATAGTGCGTGCGAGTGTGTAAGGGGGAGGGGCGGGGGTATCGGGGAGGAGGAGGAGTCTCTCGGCTCCCCCTTCCCAACGCGCACCCCCGCCGCCTCGGCGAGGGGGGGAGGGGAAGGCTGCAAAAACAAACGCCCAACGGCCCCAACCGGCGGGCCGTGCTCGGTGTGGCGGTCACGGCTGGGGCCGCGAGGAGCCCGGAGCCGCCGCCGCCCCGGGCATCGCGCTGACAGGGGAGTGGGGCAACAGTCCGGATCACGCAGCCTCGGGGCCGCTCGCTGCCTCGCAGGGCTGCACGCGCGGGATCGCCCGGCAACTGCAGGGAGGGCCCAGACCCCTGCCTCTGGGGATCGGGACAGGAGGAAAGGGCCTCGAGGTGTCTGGCTCTCCGCGGATCCCGCGCCACCGCAAACACCGCCGCCGCCGCCTCCGCCTGCTCCTCACTCCAAATGGCAACTGATTTCCCCACCCGCACCCCGCCCCCGGCACCGCCTCCCCGGCGCTCGGACCCGGCAGCTGCCGCAACGAGCATTCCCATTGGCTCCGCCGCTCTCCACCAGAACTCGAGTGATTGGTTGAGGAATAGGAGTGAGAGGAGCACTTGCCAATGAGAGTGGTGCGTGCTACTTTGGAGGCGGGGCGTGAGGTAGTGGAAGAGTGAGGAGGGGGCTGGCTGTGCGCGCAGGGAGAGGCGTGAGAGTTGACAGCCTTTGAGGTGAGAGCCAGAGTTTGATTGGGCTGCCGTAGGAAAGTGGGTCTGTGCGTGTCCTGCGCGTGCCCCGACACCCAAAGACACACGCACACCCCGGTAAGCCAGTTGCGAGGGCTCCACCCTCCTGTGCCGATTGTACAACTTTAGATAGACGACACTTAAGGCTAACTTTACTTTGCAAGTACACCTGTTCTGTTGGGACGTTTTAGAGTTGGAACCAGAAGAACCCATCCCTTCCCCTCTAACTTTAGTAATCTGAGTTTTTGTGGCAGCTAGACTAATGGATCAAAAGAACCTCAAGGCATCAGAAGCAAAGTCTAGAAGCTGGACTAAACCAGGGGCCAATATTTTTATAAAAGTCTATCCTTAGATTTGTAGTTATACAGTGAAAAGAGAATCCATCTTAGGTTCCAAGACAGTAACTGAATTGCAAGGGTTAACAAGGAATTGTACATCATTACACCATCAGTTAGATATATTAATGGAGGGCACCCTGTTGCCTTTCCCCAGAAGCAGATGGCCTCTTGGGAGAAATAAATACCAGACTTAATGTAACAATCCACTGTGGTAAATTTAGTTTTTATTCTGCAGTGAGACTGAATAGATAGGAAGATTTTGGATAACTATCAAAAACCTAAGTTTACCCCATAGTAAACCAACATTTTAAACCTTATTCAGAAAAAAATAAATAAATAAACCTTATGCAGTAACAGTTAATTTAAGGGTCTACATCAGATACTCTCCATTAATTTCCATGAGATAATAAGAGAGAGAGAAGTGGGTTTTCAGATTGGTCTGCTCTTGGTGTCTGCCCACACTGACAAGCTTCCTGTGATTTTAGGCACTATATGCAGGGTTTAGTTTCACTTAGAGGAGCCATCCCTCTCTGCTTCCTTGTGCTCTCAGTCCAAAAAGCATACTAGCTTCTGTAAAAAGTAGATGAAACCCAATAAAAATTCAAGAATTGCATCCAGTACTTCCCATTAAGAACGGTGGTAGTTCCTCCCTTTATCACACACTAGAATAATAGCTAACATTTAATGAACATTCATCACGTGCCAGCCACTGGTCTAAGAATGTTTTATGTGTTAACTCATTTAGCTCTACTATAATCCACAAGGTAGATATGTTCTCAGCTAAAGCACAAAAAAGTTAAATGTCTTGCCTGAGATTACTTAGCTAGTAAGTGGGGAGCTAAGAATCCAACCTAGGGGAACTAACTTGAATCTGTGAGTAAGCCCTCTGTTCTAGCACATCACAGCTTAAAGCTGTGGAATACATGACTGGTAATTTACAACAGTCCATGAGTGTGAGATAAGTTCCATTAGTTCAAAAGAAATTTTACAAGTGAAGATATCCCACTACCTATATGTTTTTCTTTCCACAATAACATGTATTTTAGTTATACATACAGTAAATTCTCTTTTAAATTTGGTGTAATCTATTGAGTTAGTTTTTCCATCTAAAATTAAAGACTTCATTAATTAGGAAATTGCATTCTTTTATGAGGAAAAAGTAGCTTCTTTGCAATGACTTTTTTAGAATATCATAAAAATCTTGAAAGATTAAAATATATGAAGTTAAAAAAGCTAGTAAATTACTAAGTTGTTGATTTGATTACAGCATAGTTTCATTATAGAAATGTCCTCTCTGGCCACTCCTAAATATAAGTATGGAACAACCTCAACACATTAGATTACAATAATTCTAAATTTATACCAAGCCACAGTCATAATGATCAATACTTGATTTGGATCTAAAACCACATACCTAGCCATATTTTAAAGGCTTTCTATGTCTTTCAAATCTACCATAGCCAATTAAATCAGCCATCTAAAGCATATCTAAACAACCCACACAGAGAACTACTATGACATTAAAATCCTATTTTCAGTTACTTATAAGTCATCATGACCTATTTGGATATTCAATCAGCTTCTCTTTGCTAAAGAAATCTTGATCGTCTCTTAAACTTTTATTCTCGCAAAATAAGTACTGATATTCATGTGTAAGGAATTCCGTCTCCAAACAAATAAAAAATGGGCTAAAATAAACTAAACCCTGCTTTCAAATATCCACTTGTTGAGTTCTTAATAATGTTTTATTCTTATCAAGAATGAGAGTAGGCTCTCAGGGCATAACAGAAACTTTAGGAAAATACTCTCCTCAGTAAATTGGAAAACCTTTAGAAGGAGGTGTGGATTGCTTGGCTAGCCGGGCACTGTTGTACTACTGTGCTAGCTATGGGATAGAAAGGTCCAGAGCAGATTATTTCTATTGGTTGAATATAAGTGGGACAATCTCTGCAAATTCTATAGGAGACTTAATGTTAGTAATGATCTCTTTCCTATGTTGCCCTGTCTAGAAGAAAACAACATTGAAAAAACAATTTGGTGGCATGGGAACCACCTTTGTTCCCAGTAGCCTTATGTCTTGGCTGTCTGTGGGACAGAAATCCACCATTAGCTCATTTGAGGTAAAGTTCTATTATATTTACTTCTTAGTTCATATACAGTAATGGACGTATTATGGATTAAATTTAAACTTGGAATCAGTGGCTACATATGATTAATATGCAGGCCCATGGGGAGAGAAAATGAGGTAAAGAAGCATTGGGCCTACTCAGCTATCAAGCCTCTCTTTTCTGGTTTCATCCAGGTTTGCCAGGCTGCACATCCAAGGTTCATCCAAATCTAAGAGGCAGGCCAGGCTGTCAGTATTAGCAATGAGGTCATGGCTGAGAGAGAACACTAAACAGATCTGCACTGATGTTCATCTTAAGCTGATTAAACTCTCTTGTAGGTGGATTCTTTATAGCAACAACAAAAAAAGCCTTGCCTGAATTTTTGTCCCTGGCAGATGCTTACAGTAATACTCCTTACTGCTTGTGACAGCCTACGTGCACCTTTGCACTAGGGGTTCCCTCTGCCTGAAAAGTTCTTGCCCCAGATACCCATGTGGCTTGCTCCCTCATTTCCACCAGCTCTTGACTCCGATGTCACCACCTTCATGACGAGAGCTTTTCTGAAAACCCTTGTTAAAATTGCAAGCACCCCTAGGCATTTTCAATTCTCTATCCTACATTCTTTCCCCCAGAAAACCTATCACAATCCAACCTATTATATATTATAGTTATTTTGTGTTCTGTCCGTCTAGAATGTAAGAGCTGTGAAAGCAAGACTTTTTATTTTATAACTGCTGAATCTTCACAACAGTGCTTGGTACATGGTAGACAATCAATATTTGCTCAATATTGTTGAAAGAGTAGCAAATTTTTACCAGTGCTTGTTGAACCAAAACTGTGCCTTTTATCAGAAAAATATATATAACCATGGGTAGATCTGCTGAAAAGACATAGCCACAGAGTGGAAAAATGTTCCATGTGGCTCCTATAAACCATACAGATATTTGCATTGGAGTTGGGTGTTCAAAAAAAGAGCATATCTTGTGTTCTGGTCCTTAAACAGGCAAAGTGAAAAGTATTAGTCCTATTGGATATTGGGGGCTCATCAGGGGTTGGAAATGGACAGTGAAATTGGTGATAGAGAAACAGGTAGTTGAAATTTGCAGGAAAAAAAATAACCAAGTGAAATTGACAGAGAAGCACAGTTGAGGACAGTTAGGGAATGACATCTGCTGATTTCTAGTCGGTTCTCTCTCACTGTTAGGAACAGTTATTCCCAAGAGGCCTGTATAAAGGAACTGAAAAAAAATTGTATTTAAGTAGAAAGTAACATTTCATGTAAATAATAAAATTTTTGCTTTCTTTTTCCCTAGCTTTATTGAGATATAATGATATAAGATTGTATAAGTCTAAGGCATACAATGTAATGATTTTGCACTCTATAGGTCTGTAGTGCAAGATTAACACAATAAGATTATTTAACATCCCTTACTTCACATAGTTACATTTGTGTGTGTGGTGAGAACTTTTAAAATCTATTTTTGTAGCAACTTTCAAATATACAATATAGTATTGTTAACTACAGTAACCTCACTGTACATTATAGCTCCAGAATTTATTCATTTTATAATTGGAAGTCTGTATCTTTTGACCACCTTCACCAATTTTCCTCACTCCCCACCCCCTGCCCCTGGTGACCACCAATCTGTTCTCTGTTTGATAAGTTTTGGGGTTTTTTGTTTTTTTTATTTAAGATTCCACATATAAGTGAGAATGTATAGTATTTGTCTTTCTGCATCTGACCTATTTCACTTAGCAAAATACCCTCAAGTTTCATCCATGTAATTACAAATGGCAGGATTTTTTTTTCTTTTTTATGACTAAATAGTATTACATTGTATTATATATATTTTATATACATTTCCATGTCTTGGCTATTGTAAATAATGCTGCAATGAACATGGGATTGCAAATACCTCTTTGAGATACTCATTTCATTTTCTTTGCATATATATCCAAAAGTGGGATTTACATAGTAGTTCTACTTTTAACTTTCTGAGGAATTTCTGTACCGTTTTCCATAGTGGCTGTACCACTCTACATTTTCACCAACAGTGCTCAAGCGTTCCCTTCTCTCACCTCACCCGCCCTTGTCTTTTGTGAAAAAGAAATTCTAACAAGTGTGAGGTGATATCTCATTGTGGTTTTGATTTGCATTTCCCTGATGATTAACGATGTTGAGCATCTCTTCATGTACCTAATGACCATGTGAATATGTTTTTTGGAAAAAGTCTCTGTTTAGGTCCTTTGCCCATTTCCTTTGCCATGCAGAAGGCTTTTTAGTTTAATGTAGTTCCACTTCGTTTGTTTTGCTTTTGTTTCTTGTACTTTGGGCGTCGTATCCATAAAACCCTTGCTAAGACCAATGGCAGGGAGCTTTTTCCCTCTGTTTTGTTTCTAAAAGAAGTTCAAAAGAAGCAGTAGATATAGTGTACATTTTATTTTTAAAGAGTATGTAATTATTCCTACAAGGATAGAAAACAGTGATGAGGACCCCCAGTTTTTCAGCTTTCATTTCCTCAGCAATTTCTATACCCAACTATGATGCCGGGGCATATTCCCTAAGCTGATATACAAGTTGACTTTTATCATTTAACTAAAAGACTATATTGTACAAAGCCAGGACATTCAGAGGCTAAAGATGTGGGGACCAAAGAAACTGCAAATATTCTCTTTCCATGCTGTGGCATTCCATTTGTTTTACTTCCAAACATGGTGTCAACAATGCATTAAGCAGTAGTAGTCCTGTGAAGAGAGTATGCTTGATTATCATAGTGTTATTTTTTTATGAGACTTTAGAGTGATCAAAATGTGTTGTGGGTTAATTTCCTGTTATGTGTCTGAATTTTACTTTTTACTACATTAGTGAGTTGAGGAACTGTTGTTAAGGTGCAATCAATTCATCAGCAGTGCTTGACAAGAGAAGTTTCTTGTTATTTAAGTTTTTTGTAGCACACAATTTTCGGTGTCCTACTCCACATCCTGTTGAAAAGGCCTGTACTAATACATTTAATAGGCCTATATGAAGGTTTAATAGCACATCAATAGCAGCAGGCTTCATCAAGTTCCTTATTAAATGTCTTCAGAGTGTCAGACATTGTTGTATACTCTGTAGGGCACACTGGTTCTCACACTGGTAAATTGTGGTCTGTCAGAGGCAAAAAGCTATGTCTACAAATCAAGGTAAAAATGATGTCTAGACATGTCTTCGAGAGGAGAGAGGTATAATATGGAAGTGATGGGAAGGAAAGACCTCTTTTGAGGAAAGACATCCAGAAGAAGAATATGAGGAAGCCTTGTCATTAGGAAGACACAGGATATGTTAGGAGACAATTGGACAGTCTACCCTGATTGATTGTTAATGAACGATAAACCTGGATCTGCTGATGACCGGCCATGGAGGTTGGTAGGCAAGGCTTGTACTTTATATAGAGTATGCAGTGAGGAGCTGTCAGATTCTTGAGTGGGTGGAGAGAACATGAGTGGAGCTGTGCTTCATGAAGATTGACGCAAGGACAGTTTCTAACCTGGATCGGAGACTGCACAGTGGAAGATGATTTAGCAGACTTGGACAATAATCCATGTGAGTTTATGTAATGAGAGTTAGGGGAATGATAGAGGATGTTGAGAGGAGGAAAAGATGAAAGTGATGGACCTTCTCAACTGATAGACCTTGAAAGTAGGTCAGACAACTCCAAAGCTTCAGGATTGTAATGCTGGCAGGATAGTAGTGGCTTGAACAGGGCAGCCAGGAAAATGAGTAGGTTTGGTGAGAAGATAATTATGAATTCAGCTATAAATAAAAGAACCAGAGGCTATTCAAGTGGATGCAGTGTTTTCTTTGTCTTAGTAAGCTATAACTGACATACAGCATGGTATAAATTTAAGGTATACAGCATAAAGAGTGGATTTACATATAAGTATTTCAAAATGATTACCACAATAAGTTTGGTTAGTACTGACCATCTTTTATAGATACAAGAAGAAAAAAGAGGGAAAAAAATGTTTGACGGTAGTTTTTAAATGATAGCGAAGTTGAGAACAGCAGAGAGATGATTTTGGGGTATTTACGTATATGTGGTATTTGAAGCCCAGGGGCACAAATGAAGTTGACAGGGGAGAAAAGTGTAGAAATAAAGGACAAGAGGATCAAGAACAAAATTAACTAGAAAACACTCTTTTCCGGCTGGAACCATGGAGGGTGCAGAAGAGAAGAAAAAGAAGGTTCCTGCTGTGCCAGAAACCCTTAAGAAGAAGCGAAGGAATTTCGCAGAGTTGAAGATCAAGCGTCTGAGGAAGAAGTTTGCTCAGAAGATGCTTCAAAAGGCAAGAAGGAAGCTTATCTGTGAAAAAGCTAAGCATTACCACAAGGAATGTAGGCAGATGTACAGCACTGAGAGCCGAATGGCGAGGATGGCAAGAAAAGCTGGCAACGTCTATGTACCTGCGGAACCCAAATTGGCATTTGTCATCAGGATCCAAGGTATCAGTGGTATGAACCCAAAGGTTCGAAAGGTGTTGCAGCTTCCTCGCCTTCGCCAGATCTTCAGTGGCACCTTCGTTAAGCTCGACAAGACTACAGTTAACAGACTAAGGATTGTGGAACCGTATATAGCTTGGGGGTACCCAGACCTGAAGTTGGTGAATGAACTGATCTACAAGCGTGGTTATGGCAAAATCAATAAGAAGGGAATTGCCCTGACAGATAACACATTGATTGCCCGATCTCTTGGTGAATATGGCATCATCTGCATGGAGGATCTGATTCACGCGATCTATACTGTTGGAAAACGTTTCAAAGAAGCAAAAAACTTTTTATGGCCCTCAAATTATCTTCTCCACGAGGGGGAATGAAGAAAAAGACCACCCATTTTGTAGAAGGTGGAGAGGCTAGCAACAGGGAAGACCAGATCAATAGGCTTATTAGAAGGATGCCCTAAGGTATCTACCATGATTATTTTTGTGATCTGGTCAGTTAATAAATGACTACTCTCAAATGGAGAAAAAAAAATTAACTAGAAAAGAAGGCAGAAAGGAAGCCCTCCTTAATAAAATGGAGAGTGTTTTGTGTTTCTGAAGATAAGTTAGGTGGGAGGGGGAGGAGAGAGAGAGGAGCTGACAGTATGTTCAGTTCTGCAAGAGGATTATTTTATGTCTTACCCCCCTTCTTTTTTCAATCATCTAAAACCATCCCCACAACTGTCTCTCCTGATACAACTCCAGTATATCCCTACCATCAAGTCTACAAACCTTTTGACATTTGGCCCAATTTTTCTTTCCCTTCTATTACAAATGATGCATTTTCTGCTCTCCTACCAAAAACCATTTCCTCTACTTGTGATTTAAATTCCTCCCCTTCTTCCCCTCCCTCTTGTTCATCATCCAATGCTTGATTATTCCCAAATATGTATGAACAAGCTCCATTGGAACATTTTTAAAAAGCAGAATAAAGATTCTTGTTTTATCCCTTTCCATCTGCAGCCCTAATTCCCTGATCCCTTCAGAGCAATGCTTCTTGAGAACGTTGTCTACAAGTTAACTCTGATTTCCTGTTCAATGTGCTTTATTCTGGCTTCTACCCGCACATGCCACTGAAAACTGCTAGTCAATGTTGTCAACAGCCTCCATATTGCCAGACCCAATCAATATTCCTTGGACCTCATCCTAATCTGACTTTTAGCGTTTTCAACATAGTTGGTCAGGCTCAACTTTTGACAAAAGATCTCTTCTATTGGAGTCTAACTGCAACTGCCTGGTCTGCCTTCTACTTCTCTCTCTTTTTCTTTCTTTCCTCCTTTCTTTTTGTTTCTTTTTGTTTGTTTGTTTCTTTCTTTTTTCTCCTACTTAATTTTTAAAAATTTTAATTCCAGTGTAGTTAACATATAGTGGTATATTAGTTTCAGATGTACAATGATTCAACAATTCTATACATTACTCAGTCCTCATTATGATAAGTGTATTCTTTAATCCCCATCACCTATTTCACCCATTCTCCCCGCTGACCTCCCCTCTGGTAACCATCCACTTGTTCTCTGTAGTGAAGAGTCTGTTTTTTTGGGGGGGGGGGTTTGTCTCTCTCCTTTTTTTTAATTAGAGAGAGCTCATGCGAGCACACAAGCAGGGGGAGTGGCAGGCAGAGGGAGAAGTAGACTCCCCACCGAGCAAGGAGCCTGATACGGGACTTGATCCCAGGACCCTGAGATCACGACCTGAGCTGAAGGCAGATGCTTAACCATCTGAGCCACCCAGGTGCCCCGGGTTGTCTCTTCTTTTATCCTTTGTTTGCTGTTTTGTTTCTTAAATTCTACATATGAGTGAGATCACATGGTATTTGTCTTTCTCTGATGGATTTATTTCACTTAGCATTATACTCTCTAGCTCTATCCATGTTGCAGATGGCAAGATTTTGTTCTTTTTTAATGCTGAATAATATTCCATTGTACACACACACACACACACACACACACACACACACACACACTCTACACCTTCTTTATCCATTCCTCTGTCAATGGACACTTGGGCAGCTTCAATAGTTTTACTATTGTAAATAATGCTACAATAAACACAGGAGTGTATGTATCTTTTCAAATTAGTATTTTCATATTCTTTGGGTAAATACCCAGTAGTGTGATTACTGGATCATAGGGCAGTTCTGTTTTTTTTAATTTAATTTAATTTTATTATGTTATGTTAGTCACCAGGTAATTCTATTTTTAATTTTTTTGAGGAACATGAATACTGTCTTCCTCAGTGGCTGCACCAGTTTGCATTCCCACCAGCAATGCATGTAGGTTCTTTTTTCTCCATATCGTCGTCAACACTTGTTTCTTGAGTTTTTGATTTTAGCCACTCTGACAGGTGTGAGGTGATAGGTCACTGTAGTTTTGATTTGCATTTCCCTGACGTTGAGTGATGTTGAGCATCTTTCATGTGTCTGTTGGCCATCTCTATGTCTTCTTTGGAGAAATGTCTGTTCATGTCTTCTGCCCATTTTTTATTTGGATTATCTGTTTTTTGGGTGTTGAGTTTTATAAGTTCTTTATAGATTTTAGATACAACCCCTGATGGGATATGTCATTTGCAAATATCTTCTCCCATTCGGTAGATTGTCTTAGTGTTGTTGGTTGTTTCCTTTGCTGTGCAGAAGCTTTTTATTTTGATGTAGTCCCAATAGTTTATTTTTGCTTTTGTTTCCCTTGCCTCAGGAGACCTACCTAAGGAGATGTTGCTATGGCCAGTGTCAAAGAAATTACTGCCTGTCCTCTCCTCTAGGATTTTTATGGTTTCAGGTCTCACATTTAAGTCCTTAATCCATTTTGTGTTTACTTTTGTGTGTGGTGTACAAAAGTCCAGTTTCATCCTTTTTGCATGTAGCTGTCCAGTTTTCTCAACACCATTTGTTGAAGAGTTTGTCTTTTCCCATTGCATATTCTTGCCTCTTTCATCGAAGATTTATTGACCATATAATTGTGGGCTTGTTTCCGGGCTTTCTGCTCTGTTCTATTGACCTATGTGTCTATTTTTGTGCCAGTACCATACTGTTTTGATTATTATAGCTTTGTAATATAACTTGAAGTCTGGAATTGTGATGCTTCCAGCTTTGCTTTTCTTTTTCAAGATTGCTTTGGCCATTTGGGTCTTTTCTGATTCTTATCTGATTTTAGGGTTATTTGTTCAAGTTCTATGGATTATGCTCTTGGTATTTTGATAGGGAGTGCATTAAATCTGTGGATTGCTTTCGGTAGTAAAGACATTTTAACCATATTCTTCTAATCCATGAGCATGGAATGTCTTTCCACTTTTTTGTGTCATCTTCAATTTCTTTCATCAGTGTTTTATAATTTTCAGAGTATTGGTCTTTTACCTCTTTGGTTAAGCTTATTCCTAGGTGTTTTATTATTTTTGGTGCAATTGTAAACGGGATTGATTCTTTAATTTCTCTTTGCTGCTTCATTATTAGATGTATAGAAATGTTACGGATTGGGGCACCTGGGTGGCTCAGATGGTTAAGCATCTGCCTTTGGCTTAGGTCGTGATCCCGGGGTCCTGGGATTGAGCCCTGCATTGGGCTCCCTGCTGGGCAGGGAGCCTGCTTCTCCCTCTGCCTCTGCCTCTCTCTCTCTCTCTCTCTCTCTCTCTCTCTCTCTCTCTCTCTCTGACTCTCATGAATAAATAAATAAAGCATTAAAAAAAAATGTTACGGATCTTTGTACATTGATTTTGTATCCTGTGACTTTACTGAATGCATTTATCAGTTCTAGTAGTAGTATTTTTGGTGGAGTCTTAAGAGTTTTCTATACATAGTATGTCCTCTGCAAATAGTGCAAGTTTTACTTCTTCTTTACCAATTTGGATGCCTTTTATTCCTTTTTCTTGTTTGATTGCTGTGGCTAGAACTTCCAGTATTATGTTGAATAAAAGTGGTGAGAGTGGACATTTTTGTCTTGTTCCTGACCTTACAGGAAAAGCTCTCAGTTTTTCCCCATTGAGTCTGGTGTGAGCTGTGGGTTTTTCATATAAGACTTGATTATGTTAAGGTATGTTCTCTCTAAACCTACTTTGTTGAGAGTTTTTATTATGAATCGATGTTGTACTTTGTCAAATGCTTTCTCTGCATCTATTGAAATGATCCTATGGTTTTTATCCTTTCTCTTATCGATGTGATGTATCACATTGATTGACTTGTGAAGATTGAACCACCCTTGCATCCTGGTAATAAATCTCACTTGATTATAGTTAACGATTTTTTTAACGTATTGTAGGACTTAGTTTGCCAGTATTTTGTTGAGGATTTTTGCATCTATGTTCATTAGAGAGACTGGCCTGTAGTTCTCTTTTTTTGTGGCATCTTTATCCAGTTTTGGTATCAAGAGTAATGCTGGCTTCATAGAATGAATTTGGAAGTTTTCCTTCCTCTTCTATTTTTGGAACAGTTTGAGAATAGATATAAACTCTTCCTTAAATGTTTGGTAGAATTCATCTGTGAAGCCATCTGGTCCTGAACTTTTGTTTGTTGGGAGTTTTTTGATTACTGATACAATTTCATTGCTGGTAATCTGTTCATGTTTTCTCTTTCTTCCTGCTTCAGTTTTAGTAGGTTATATGGCTCTAAGAATTTATCCATTTTTTTCTAGGTTGTCCAATTTGTTGGCATATAATTTTTCATAATCTTACAATCCTTTGTATTTCTGTGGTGTCTGTTGTTATTTCTCCTTTGGCATTTATGATTTTTGAGTCCTCCCTCATTTGTTTGGTTTGGTTTGTTGGCGAGTCTGGCTAGAGGTTTACCAATTTTGTTGCTCTTTTCAAAGAACCAGCTCCTGGTGTCCTTGATCTGTTCTATCGTTATTTTTTTAGTGTCTATAATAGAAACCAAATCATTTATTTATTAAATCATTTATTTCTGCTCTAATCTTTGTTATTTCCTTCCTTCTGCTGGTTTGGGGTTTTGTTTGTTCTTTTTCTAGCTTCTTTAAGTGTAAGGTAAGATTGTTTATTTAAGATTTTTCTTGTTTCTTGATGTAGGCCTGTATTGCTATAAACTTCCCTCTTAGAACTGCTGTTGGTACATCCCAAAGATTTTGTACCATTGTGTTTTAATTTTCATTTTCCCCATGTACTTTTTGATTTCCTCTGTGATTTCTTGATTGACCCATTCATTAAGCAGCATGGTATTTAACCTCCTTGTATTTATAGTCTTTCCAGATTTTTTCTTGTGGTTGACCTCTAGTTTCATAGTGTTGTGGTCAGGAAAGATGCATGGTATGACTTTGCTCTTTTTGTATTTGTTGAGACTTGTTTTGTGGCTTAATATGTGATCTATTTGAAGAACATTCTCTGTGCACTTGAAAAGAATGTGTGTTCTGCTGTTTTAGGATGGAATGTTCTGAATATATCTGTTAAATCCATCTGGTCTAGTGTGTCATTCGAAGTCACTGTTTCCTTGTTGATTTTCTGTTTGGATGATCAGTCCATTGATGTTAATGGGGTGTTAAAATCCCTTACTATTACTGTATTATTATCAATTCCTTTATGTTTGTTATTAACTGTTTTATGTACTTGGGTGCTCTTGTGTTGGGTCCATAAATATTTACAATTGTTATATCTTCTTGTTGGATTGTCCCATTTATTATTATATAGTGTCCTTCTTTGTCTCTTGTTACAGTCTTTAAGGACTATTTTGTCTGATAAAAGTATTGCTACCCCAGCTTTATTCTGACAGCCATTTGCATGATAAATGTTTCTCCATCCTTTCACTTTCAATCTGCATGTGTCTTTAAAGATTTTATTTAGGGGCGCCTGGGTGGCTCAGTTGGTTAAGCGACTGCCTTCGGCTCAGGTCATGATCCTGGAGTCCCGGGATCGAGTCCCGCATCGGGCTCCCGGCTCAGCGGGGAGCCTGCTTCTCCCTCTGACCTTCTCCCCTCTCATGCTGTTTCTCTCTCTCTCTCTCTCTCAAATAAATAAATAAAATCTTTAAAAAAAAAAGATTTTATTTAGTTAGTTAGCTATTTAGAGTGAGCGAGCACGGCGGGTGGGGGCAGAGAGAGAATTTCAAGCAGACTCCCTGAGGAATGGGGAGCCCAATGCAGGGCTTGATTCCAGGGGAATTCCAGGGCTCATGACCTAGCCAAAATCAAGAGTTGGCCATTCAACCAACTGAGCCATGCAGGCACCCCTGCATGTATCTTTAGGTCTGAAATGAGTCTCTTGTAGGCAGCATATAGATGGGTTTGCTTTTTTACCCATTCATCACCCTATGTCTTTGATTGGAGTGTTAAATCCATTTACATTCAAAGTAATTATTGCTAAGTATGTATTTCTGCCTCCCACTTTTCTAACCAGTCTCGTTCAGTGTCCCTCAAGGGTTTTTCTTCCTCCAATCGCCTTTAAAAATCAGGCTCTATCTTCTGCTTTCTTCTTGGTGATCTCAAGCATTTCCATGACATTAAATACTCTAACATGCTGGCAACTCCCAAATTAATCTCTCCAGCCCAGACATTTCCTCCAAATTCAGTATTTTGCTGCCTATCTGATGTGTCAGATCTCCATGAATATCTGAAAGTAATGTATCTGAAATAGAACTAAACTCTTCATTTCTATATTCCTGCTTTCCCCTCTATCAAGAAGTTTTACCTGTATTTTTTTCCCACTTCCGTAAATGGTATTACCATCCCTCAGTTATTCTAAATAACATGACCTGAGCAATATTTTTGATTTCTTACTCTCCTTCCCTCCCTAACTCCAACCCATCAGCTTGTCCTCTCATTTGCTCCTCATAAATAGATGTCTAATCCATCCCCTTTTCTCCATGTTCTTTGCTACTACATTCGTCCACGAACTACCATCATCTCTTACCTAAGCTATTGCTACAGTTGCCAATGGGTCTTTCCACTTCTTCTCTTGCCTTCTTTAATTGATTCTCTGCTTATCAGTTAGGATAAACCTAGAAATATATTGGACCATGTTGTTTGCTGCTTAAATCAGTTAAATGTCTTCCAATAACTTTGCAATCAAATCCAAATTCCTTAAAATAGCTTCAAAGACCTTGCCTGTTCTAGCTTCAGCCTCCTTTCCCAGCCTAATCTTGCTCTGTTCTCTGCCTCACCTTTTAAGTTCCAGCCACAGTGGCCTCCTTTCACTTACTCCAAAACCTTACTACAGGGTCTTCACAAGGTTATCTTCAGCCTGGAACACTCCTTCTACATCCCTCACACTCCTCAGTTTCCCTGAGTGGCTTCCTCACATTCTTCATGGTTCAGTTTAAATGTCATGTCTTCACATTATCCTTTGAGTCCTCATCTATCACTAATAACCTATAATAATCTATCATTAAGCAAATCTGTTTCATTTGTAATGTTCATCACAAGTTGTAATGTTCATCACAAGTTGTAAATACACATTTGTTCGCTTGCTTATAGTAAGCCTCCTCTACTAGATTGTAAAGTCTCTAAGGTCAGGGGCCTTGTCTCTTCTGTTCAGTACTTAACACCTAGCCAGTGCCTAGAATATAAGAGGTGATCAATAATTATTTGTTAAAACTTTGTTGGTTACTGATAGCTTCCCAGTTCCTGATTCCAATCCTTGTACCACCCTATTATACATTCTGTGGGAAAGCTTCCTGTGGTCTTATATTAAAATCCTCCTTGTTTCAATTACTTGGATAGATTTCTGTTCTTATAATTAAATTATCATGAATTGATTAAGTTTTGAAAAAGATAGGGTTATCAGCAATATCAAATGCTACTGAATGGGTAAGAAGGTTAAGGGCTACACAAAAAGTCATTGGATCTCAACACTGGTAATCTCCAAACCAACAGTATCAATAAAATGTGGCTCCGTGGAAGCCAGGTTACAGTTGGGTTCATGAGAAGATTGAGAAGGTAGATACGACCAATGTAGAATGTTCTTTTTGAGAAATTTGACAGTAAAAATAAGGCATGAATGAAAATGGGATCGTGGGGTTCAACAGAGACCAAGAAAGCATATGTTGGTTTAGTTTAAAAAGAATAGGAAAGACCTGTCTATTGATATGCCTATAAGCTGAAGAGGCCAAAGGAGAAAAAAATGAAAAAGCAAGGTTTGAATAAGGAGGAAGATTCGTAGATATAGCATCCATGAGGCAGTAGAGAATTTGATCAGGAGCACAAGTTTGACAAAAAGGGACAATGTTTTCCCCCCATTATGGGTGATAGGAGAGTGGAGGTAAAGAAAAATTTTATGTAGCACAAAGGGAGGTTGAGTGTGGCCACTTCAGGAGGCAGCAAAGTCATCTGCAACTGGTCATCAAGGGGTGGGTCAGAGTCTTTAGAAATGCTTCTCCAAATCACACCTCCATCTGTTGGTTCCATCAGCTCCCTGCCTGAGACTGTAGATGTGGTCCACTGCTGCTGCAGCAGTCAGTGCTGCTGAGGGCCGCAATGGTGGGTGGGAACGCACCTTACTTCTTAGGTGGAATGGAACAGGAAAAAGCCTGCAGTCACTGAGGAAGCGTGAGATGTGAGGGTCTGAAGAGCTCTGACATCATGAGAAATAGGACAAGGACAGAGAACTGTGTTTTCCAAACATGTAAATCATGAGGCATAGCTGGGGTCCTTGCTATAAAAATACAGATTTTAGCCTTCCTTCCTGAAAAGTCTAATTTTGCATGTCTGGGAGCAGGAAGGGTAGGACTATATAACTTTTATCAACTTCCCCAGGTGATCATTATGATCCGGCAAATCTGGGAAACAATGCATTAGAAATAAATAAAAGTTTACCAAATTTAATTGCAGGCCCCAAATATTTTCTCACCTGTAGCCAAATACAAAGAAATGTTGATAACTGACATCAGTTCATGGAAATTACCCAGAGAAAACTGTTTTGAAAGAATCAGTATCTAACTCTGTGCTTCAAAAAAAAAAAAAAAAAAATCTAGGGGCGCCTGGGTGGCTCAGATGGTAAGCGTCTGCCTTCGGCTCAGGTCATGATACCAGGGTCCTGGGATCTAGCCCCACATCGGACTCCCTGCTTGGTGGGGAGCCTGCTTCTCCCTCTCCCTCTGCTATTCCCCCCTGCTTGTGCTCTCTCGCTGTCTCTGTCAAATAAATAAATAAATAAAATCTTTAAAAAAAAAATCTACACTGATATTTATAATGTAAGACTAGTTTAGAGATTTTAATTATAGGGAATTTCATCGAGGAATAGGTAAATGAAACTGACTGGCTAATATTATTTATAATATAATAATGAGTCAGAGATTTTAAAGCCTGTTCTGCTTCTAGTTTGCTTGGCTCCTGGATTAATGAACTAAACTTAATACAATCTAAGAATGTAACTTGATTTCATCCATTTCCAACATTCTTAAAGGGAATCTTTTAGCACACCAGATTCAGGTCCTTTAAAATATTTTTTCCATTCCCTCCCAGAAAGGGTGATTTGTATTGATATACAAACAGTCGGGCCCCAGGCCTCTTTCTGGGACCCCAGGGCCCCACTAATTTGTACCAGTTCTCTTCTATTCTAGTTGGCCCCGACCATCAGGTATAAATTAGTGCTAAATCAATATTAGCTGATACTTCCCCAGGTGTGGGAAGTGCGGAAACCTGATCACATGAGCAAACATAGCCCTTCCTGGCTACATTTAAAATAAGGTGGTTATTATTATACTATATGGGGAAAAGTCTTTTTTTTTTAAACAAATCTCCTGCCACCTTAATTTGCCTAAACTTGATATACTGATATCTATAGTCAGAATCAATTTTCAGTTATTAGTTTTCCTGCCACTCTTTACACTTTCTTCATTTTTCGAGGGAGACTTCTCCTGCCCTTCCCATTCTCCCCTCCAGCCATGTCATATGTCACACAATTGTTCATTTCTAGTACTACTTATGGGGTTGACTAGATGAGCTAAAGGGGACTTAGTTTACATACATGCTTTAATCACTCACTTTGGGCGGAGCAGTGTCCTAAATAGACTTGAGTTTTGCACCATTACTCAAGAAGGTATTTATGTAAGTGTCACTTAATAACAAAAATAAACAAGGCACTCAAACATGTTATTGAGGCAAGAAGCTTTAGCTCTCCACTTTTTTTTTTTTTTTTTACCCAAGGGCCAGTCTCACTTTAGTTTTCTTAGAAAACTGTTAAGTTTTCTATAAAGAAAATCTAAGAAAATCGGGCAGAACACAAGTACTATGAATCAGGTCTAAACTACCTTTACCTTTAGAAAGGATTCATTGCTTTGTTAATTTTCAATGACAAGGAATCTTGTCCTTTCTCACAACACTTCCAAGTTGCAGCTACTCATAGTGTAGCAATGCATTCAACACTCAGAAATACTAAAAACATAAATGTTCAGTGTTTAGCCATAGATGAAAGCAGAAACCAATGACCAAATTTCCAATGAAATGGTGTGACTCTGGGTTTTTTTTTTCCCTCTCCTATATCCTGAGTTTTATAGAAATCTCATAGTATTTTTAAAGCCTATTCATATCTATGACCTTTTTGTATGCAACAATTCTGTGATTATTTCCATTTTACAGATGGGGAAATTGAGGCCTGCTTAGAAACTGAGGAAAGCTTCTGCTGGTCTCACAGTCAGCACATGAGGGATTCATAACTGGAAATGAGGTCTCCTGACTCCAGGCCCAGTGTTTTTTCCCTCACGATAAAGTTGCCTTTATAATCATTGTCAGGGATATGATCACTCAGTAATACAGAAGCATGGTTCTTTTCCACCCTTGGTCTTTGAAGGAAATTTGAGCTAATAGTGTATGTGAAAGAGGACATTTACTGCCAAGAGATTGATTATGTACATTCCGGGCAACCTGATGATGCACCCTGATATGAGAAGGGCCTGTCTAAAGGTGCTAATGTACTTTAAACATCCAAAGTTCCTGATAGGAAGATGGGGTGTGGTAATTATATATCTTGGTTTTGGTTTATCTTCTTCATATCCTCACCCTCACAGATGTCTTTCAGACATTGGTAATTACAGCTTTCAGAGCCAAAGCCTACGAACTCATAATCCACACAGATGACATACTAAAATGTACTCAAACATATAAGACTGAAGAAAGCTTCAGTGGTACTGGACTCACGTTAAAAGAAACGTGCTTACAAAAGAGGTACCCATTATTTCTGTCACTGCTATACTCTGCCACATTGATGTGTAATGGTTTCTTGTTGATCGGTGGGGGGTATGTATTAACTCATTTGCCTCAATTTCACCAGTAACTTAAAAATAGATGAAAGTACATGTGTGGATGACAAGACCATTTGATTAAAACCAAATAGTCTGATATTGGAAAACAGATCCAAGTCAATGAAACCAACTTCAAACAATGAAGGAACTGCTTCTAAGCAAGATGAAGAATCAGTGTCAAGAAGTTAAGTTTGGCACAGGGAAGCAGTGATTATGGTAGCCAGTAAGTGGAACCTGGGTTAATAACTTCTTAAGAATAGAGTGGCAGCAATGTAACAATATATAAGGTAGAGTGGAATTTCTTACGGTCTGCATTCCTGGCCAGACCAATGGTGATCTATCCTAATTTGGGGCCTCAAAATTTAGGAGTCTGAATGTGTAAAGAATTACAAAAGTAGACTTTAGAAAAGTCAAGTGAATTAGTTTGGTTTGGAGAAGCAGTTCAGAGGATTTAGTAATGGTTATCAGGTATATTTAGTGCCATAAATATTGCTGTATGGGTATTTTTTCATTGTAGAAAGAATGCAAGGAAATGTTATAGATTTGAGAAAGACCAGGTAAATAAAAAGAACTGGCATATGTTCAACACCCACACTTTGTTGGACAGTCTCTATATTATCTCATGGAGTCCTTGCAGAAACCCTGCAATGGAATCCTTAAAGAAACTGAAAATGAGAGCAAATAATAAAGTCAACGTCAAATATGAAAGTCCTTTATCTGATATTTGGTCCTAGGGTATGTTTACCTCCAAAGCTTGTGCTCTTGACACCAACTCTCTGTAATAATACATTGGGAGGGGTTATGGAATTTGCTTCCCTCATTAAATTCAAGAATAGTTTCTAGCGAGCTTCATCTAGGATAGCGAGTGATATATTCCTATCCAGAAATAGGAAAATGGACTAAATTCCTCCGAGGTTGCCTTCAACTGTGTAATTTTAGATTAAAATTCAGACAATAGGGATTTAGCTCAAGGCTTTTACTGGGCACATTGGCATTATTATTTTTTAATCATTAAATCTGATACCTAAAGTGTCAATAAGACTTTTAAGTGTTTAAAGTTTTCTTCACCTATATAAATGTCTGACAATAAGGAATTGGTCCAATAATTAGAGTATAACCATACAACAGAATTCTGTGTTGTGGTTAGAATTATTTGGAAGAAATTTTAATGACATAAGAAATATTTTGATATATTATCAAATAAATTTTAAAAATCAGAAAAACCAAACCAAGCTATAAAGTACATTTCCAATTGAATTTAAATATGTATATTTACATATGCATGGATAAAAACAAATGGGAGAATATATGTAAAATATAAACAGTGGTTTCCTGTGGGAAAAACAACTGACTTTTATTTTCATCTCTGGGTCTCACAGTTTTCTAGAATAAATGTGCCTTACATATATTACTAAGAAGAATGGTTTATAGACCACATACCACAATTTTCTGAAAAAGTTAAAAAATGTTAGAAGTAGAATAATGTATTATGAATGCAATTATGTGTAGGATAAGGGCAATTTATTAAATAGCATTGAGCCCAATGGAGACAGCAAACTGTCAGTGTGCCCATCACTGGAAATAAAATTGGCCCTTCATGCAATTTCTTATTATGCTGAAATTATTATTTATAACCACCAGGTTCTTTTAGCCCCTGCCTGAAACCCTCTACCCAGAAGGCACACAGAAAATACACAGCTAAGCACACCATACTGTGTGTGTAAAATGGAGATTATAATCACACCTATCTCACAGGGTGCTCAAAAGATTTAAAATAAAATACTTCTAAAGCTCCTAGCAGAGTACCTAGGACATAGTAAGCACTGAATAAATGTTAGCTATCTCGGTAGTTACATTTTTACTGATAAGCTAAAGAACAGAACAGAAGCTAAAGAACAGAATAATTTTACAGATGAAGATGGTGGCTGATCTTAGAAGTTCATGTCAGCCACCTGGCACACATACATTTCATTTTAAAATAGCCTTACAATTACTGTAGGTGGTGTCCAAAGGAATCTGTGGCACACTGTAATTATGTAGTACATTTCATTCACCACACTTATCAAGGTTTAATGAGTAATGAAAACAGGAAATGAAGCCATGATATAATTCAATTTTTCTTTAATCATTTTGCTTATATTACTAAAAATGATTGAAATATTAAGAAAATATTACCATGTTATAACTGTATTTTTATTTGCCTGCATTTAATATTATTTATGATTAAAAATAGCTTTGAATTTAGATATATCCTATACAATATCATACAAACAAAAAGTCCATATAAAATTCTTTGAAAATGCCATCATCCATTTGGAGACTTAGTTCAGACTGCCATAACAGAAACACCAGAGACTCCATTTATTATTGTCTCCTCACACTTCTGAAGGCTGGGAAATCTAAGATCTGGTGAGGATCTGCTTCCTGGTTCATAGACGGCTATCTTCTCATGTGTCTTCAGATGGGGGAAGGGGCGAAAGAGCTCTCTGGGGTCCCTTTCATAGGGGCACTAAGCATACTTAGGAGAGCTCCACCCTCATGACCTAATCACCTTCAAAGGCCCTGCTTTTTTTATATATATCTTATTTAAATTCAATTAATATATAGTGTATCATTAGTTTCAGATGTAGAGTTCAGTTATTCATCAGTTGCATATAACACCCAGTGCTCATTACATCACGTACCCTCCTTAATGCCCATCACCCAGTTACCCCATCCTCAGAGCCCCCTCCCCTCCAATAACCCTCAGTTTGTTTCCTATAGTTAGGAGTCTCTTATGGTTTGTCTCCCTCTCTGATTTCGTCTTATCTTATTTTTCCCTCTCTTCTCCTATGATCCTCTGTTTTGTTTCTTAAATTCCACATATGAGTGAAACTATATGATAGTTGTCTTTCTCTGCTTGACTTATTTCGCTCAGCATAATACCCTCTAGCTCTAGTCACGTCATTGCATTTGCTAAGATTTCATCCTTTTTGATGGTGGAATAATATTCCATTGTGTATATATACCACCTTTTCTTTATCCATTCATCTGTTGATGGACATCTGGGCTCTTCCCATAGTTTGGCTATTGTGGACATTACTGCTGTAAACATTGGGGTGCACGTGCCCCTTTGGATCACAACGTTTGTATCTTTTGGGTAAATACCTAGTAGCGCAATTGCTGGGTTATAGGGCAGCTTGATTTTTAACTTTTTGAGGAGCCTCCATACTGTTTTCCAGAGTGACTATACTAGCTTACATTCCTGCCAACAGTGTAGGAGGGTTCCCCTTTCTCTACATCCTTGCCAACATTTGTTGTTTCCTGACTTGTTAATTTTAGCCATTCTGACAGGTGTGAGGTGGTATCTCTTTGTGGGTTTGATTTGTATTTCCCTGATGCCGAGTGATGTTGAGCACTTTTTCATGTGTCTGTTGTAAAGGCCCTGTTTCTTAATAACATCACATTGGAGGTTAGGATTTCAGTATATGAATTTTGAAGGAACACACTCATTCTATAGCAAAGGCATACACTTATTTTAATGTATTTTAGTCCTCCACATTAGGCAAAATTGGAATGGTTAAATGTCCCACATTTTTTAAGGGATATCATCTTATTTTTTATTTTTTTTTAAAGATTTTATTTATTTATTTGACAGAGAGAGAGAGAGAGGCAGGAGAGAGGGAACACAAGCAGGGGGAGTGGGAGAGGGAGAAGCAGGCTTCCTCCCGAGTAGGGAGCCTGACGCGGGGCTCGATCCCAGGACCCTGGGATCATGACCTGAGCCGAAAACAGATGCTTAATGACTGAGCCACCCAGGCACCCCAAGGGAAATCATTTTAATAGAAGTCAAATTTCTACAGAGACATTAACCCAGTCATTGCAAAATAATATGGCTTGGTCTGGCATCCCATTTCAAAATCAAGAATAAAAACCTCAGTTACTTCTTAAGTGAAAGATGCTACAATTATAACTGCTATGAAGTAGTAGAGAAATAGAAGTGGGATTTTAAACAATTAAACTTGTCTCCCACATTGATTGAAGATTTATTTGTAAATACCACGAGAAGTATTTACTCTCGGGAGCAAAAAAATCCAGATGACTTGGATGCAAATGTTTTTGTTATTTGGAGAATATGGATGTCTTTGGTCAAATGTAACCATTTCTAAAATGCAGTTATGGACTCCCTCAGCCCTCCTTCTCTGACCATCTTCTCAGAAGTCTCTTGTATGATTCCCTCCAGGACGATGGTTAATTAATGCCTTCTGGGGTCTATTTCCCTACAGATATTGAGGCTTTTTCTGCTTTCAGAGGAGAAAGTTTGTCCTAGGTCATACATGTCAACCCTTGCCCAGTGTCATGTAGCTTGTTTTCCAGTTAACAGGTTTAGTTTTGGCCCCAGGAGGCAGGAAAATGAGAGAGAGGGAGAGGAGCCTGGAGGGGCTCAAAATACCATCACTATTTAGTACAAAACAAGGTAAACTAGTTCTGCCAAAGACCACAGATTTCTGTATTTCCTTGTGTATGCTCAGCGTGATTTTTTTTAACTTCATCAAAGTTTTACATTTTAAACATTTTTATGTTTCTTTTTGTTTCTATCATATGCTTTAAAGATCATCTATTTTAAAGCAAGAAAATGAGAATAAGGTAGAATTCTAAGGAAAAAGAATGGGAGCCTATGAGAAGTTAGATGTTCCCTTACTCTATCCCCCTCAGAACTAATTCATATTTGACTGAGTGGGGGCTCTACATTTATATTCTGGATAGCAAATTACTCTTATGGACAAATAGGGCATGTGTCTTTCTCTCCCTGAGGGGAAACTACATTACTAGATTGAATACTAGGCTACATCTGCCAACATGGGGCAGAATAGTTAGAAAGGTGATGGAAATATGAATTTTCATTCCAGAAGAAGAGAATAGATATCTCAGGCAACTGAAAGAACATGTTTGGATCAGTAAAACTAAAGTGTAAAGAATATTGTACTTTTGTGTTGGATGGACTTTCTAGACAGGAAAGAACCCATCTAAATGCTGAGGGACAGACCAATTAAGTGGCCTGAGCCTTCCTTTTTTTGCAGCTGTAAAATCTGGTAATTAAACTGGCCAAACAGAAGATATAAGAAACATAAATTGGAATAAATCTGCATTTTCCAAGCCTAATGAATTTTTAAAGATTGAAATAAGTGGCTAACTGGAACCTTAAAGATGAAAGAACTCATGCAAGCTTCTTGAAGTAAAGAGTGGTCTAACTTAAAATTCTGTTGTCTGAGGACAAATTACAAAGAGCTAAAGGGATTCAACATCACATGAATAGCCTCTGCTTCCACTCTCAGACTGTAAAGTCAAGTCTGAAAAAGGAATATTCTGTATAGAAACATAAATGTTAAAATATGAACATTTTGCTTTGATTTCAATCCAAAAATAAATAAATGAATTAAATGTCAAAAATGTCTATTCTAATTTAAACTTCTCTGTACATAACCTAATGTGTAGTATGTGCTAAAAATCTGTTCATGCTATGTGACTGAATATTCTCTATGCAATGTGTAGGTGTTAAGTAAATGCCATAGTTGATTTATTACAAACTACTTTTTCCCATTTTAACCTCTTTGAATTGTGCATAAAATTTGAAATCAATGGCATGCTGTAGTTTAACTGGCAGCACCTTTCTTCTTAGCACCAGTTCAAGGGTGATACAACTTACAGTGAACAGTGTCTTATGTTTGATGTAGTATTCAGTACAGTTTAAAGAGCAAAACTCTGTCTAGAGTCCTAAGGATCCCAAAGATGTGTTAGTATTTGAGTTATTTAAGAGTAAGCTGGAAAATGCTGAAGAAATTCTCTGGAGAAGACCTGTGCCTAGGACCAAAGATGATAGGCCTGGTCAGGAGGAGGTGAATGAGCAAAGAAAATGAGTCGAATGAAGACATTGGTGATTTAGGTCTGGTATTAAACTCATCTAGGTCTCTCCTGCCTCATTTCCTAAGCTCCTAAAGCTGGGTCTAGCCGGTTTCCATCCCTTCACATTGTGCTGTAGATCTCTGATACACTGGAATCCATGAAAACGATTCATATACCCTAATACTGAGCAGAATAGTAGGTATGATATACTTTCTAGGTATTATATTTATCCAAAATTTACAGAAGGTGTCTTGTACTTCCAAAAGATTTAGAACCTAAGACTCATAGAAAGTAAATGTATTTTTAACATCTTTAAAGCATTTTTGTCACCCTACTTAGATCATCTTCCTTTCCCATCCTATTTAGATCATCTTAAAACAGCATCAGTTCTTCCATAAGGATTTCAGAAATCTTAAGGGAGTAAAGTAGCAAAGAAGTCAGGATTATTGAAGATTAATGCCAACAACTTATTGTTTTGAAAAAGATATATAGAGATAAGGCTGTGGGAAGGCATGTAAAAGTGGTTACTTTTGAATGAAAACTATCCATTTTTCCCCTTATCAATATCTTTAAACTTTGCCACAGTAAATGTATTGCATTTGTATTGATTTTTTAAAAAGCAGTAAATGTTTTCCTTTTTTTAAAATTAAATACTCTAATGTACAGCTGGAATCTCCAAGGGTGCATTTTCTAGGATACATTTGCTTAATAATTTCATCCACAAAAGTTACAGGCACCATCCAGTCCAGCCGCAAAGTCCAAGTTAGTCATTCACCAAGAGAAAAGCAAAGAGGACTCAAATCAGAAAAATGAAAGAGGAGATGCTGCTGCGACTATTGCCACAGAAACACAAAGGACCATAGGAGACTATAAACAATTTTATGCCAACAAATTAGACAACCTAGAAGAATTGGACAAATTCTTAGAAATGTACAACCTACCAAGACTGAATCATGACAAAACCAAAAATCTGAACACAGACCAATTACTAGAAAGGAGATTGAATTAGTAATCAAATCCCCACAAACAAAAGTCCAGGACCAGATGGCTTCACTGGAGGATTCATCAAAGAGGAATTAATACCAATTCCTCTCCAACTCTTCCAAAAAATAGACGAGTTGAAGAACTCTTCTAAACACACTCTGAGGCCAGCATTACCCTGATATCAAAGCCAGACAAGGATGCCACAAAAAAAATTTTTGGCAAATGTCCTTGATGAACTTAGATGTGAAAATCCTCAACAAAGTATTATCAAATTGAATTCAACAATACATTAAAAGGATCATACACCATGATCAAATGGGATTTATTCCAGGGATGCAAGGATGGTTCAACATCTGCAAATCGATCAATGTGATAAGCCACATTAACAAAGTGAAGGATAAAAATGATATGAACATCTCATTACATGTTGGAAAAAAAAAAAAGCATTTGACAGGCACCTGGGTGGCACAGTTGGGTTAAGTGTTGGACTCTTGGTTTAGGATCAGGTCATGATTTCAGTGTCATGAGATTGAGCCCCATATCAGGCTCTGTGCTCAGTGCAGAGTCTGCTTAAGATTATCTCTCCATTTCCCTCTGACATACCCCCTGCTGCATACACACACACTCTCTCAAATAAATCTTTAAAAAAATTGACAATATACAACATTTTTTAATGATAAAAACTTTCAACAACACAGGTATAGAGGGATCATACCTCAACATGAAAAAGGCCATATATGACAAGCCCACAGCTAATCTCATACTCAGTGGTAAAAAGCTGAACGCTTTTCCTCTAAGATTAGGAGTAAGACAAGGATGTCCACTTTCACCACTTTTATTCAACATAGTTTTGGAAGTCCTAGCCAGAACAATTAAATGGCAAGAAAAGGAAATAAAAGGCATCCAAATTGGAAAGGAAGAAGTAAAACTATCACTATTTGCAGATGACATGATACTATATATAGAAAAAAAGTCCATCAAAACACTGTTGGAGTAAACAAATTCAGTGAAGTTGCATGATACAAAAATCAATACACAAAAATCTGTGTTTCTTCACACTAGTAGTGAACTATCGGAGACCTTAGGAAACAATCCCATTTACAACTGCATCAGAAAAAATAAAATACTTAGGAATAAGTTTAATAAGGAGGTAAAAGGCCTGTACACTGGAAACTATATAAGACATTGACTAAAGAAATCAAAGAAGGGCGCCTGGGTGGCTCAGATGGTTAAGCGTCTCCCTTCAGCTCGGGTCGTGATCCCAGGGTCCTGGGATCGAGTCCCGCATCGGCTCCCTGCTCCTTGGGAGCCTGCTTCTCCCTCTGCCTCTCTCTCTCTCTCTCTCTCTCTCTCTCTCTCTCTCTCTCTCTCTCTGTCTCTCATGAATAAATAAATAAATAAAATCTTTAAAGAAATCAAAGAAAACACAAATAAATGGAAAGATATAGCATGCTCATGTATTGGAAGAATTAACATTGTTAATATGTCCATACTACCCAAAGCAATCTACAGAATCCATGCAATCCCTATCAAAATTCCAATGGCATTTTTCACAGACATAGAACAACAGTTCTAAAGTTTGTATGGAACTGCAAAAAAACCTAAGTAGCTAAAGCAATCAAAAAGAAGAACAAAGCTGAATAATTTAAACAGTATGGTATTGGTGTAAAAACAGACACATCACTCAATAGAACAGAACAGATTCCCCAGAAATAAACCCATGCATATATAGTCAATTAGTTTATGATAAAGGAGCCAAGAATATACAATAGGAGTCTCTTCAATAAATGATGCTGGGAAAACTGGACAGCCACATGTAAAAGAATGAAACTGGACCACTATCTTATACCATACACAAATATTGACTCAAAATGGATTAAAGACTTGAACATAAAACCTGAAACCATAAAACTCCTGGAAGAAAACATAGGCGATAAGCTCCTTGATACAGATCTTGGTGATGATTTCTTTTTAATCTGACACCAAAAAGCAAAAGCGACAAAAGCAAAAATAAGTGGGATTACATCAAACTAAAAAAGCTTCTGCACTGCAAAGAAACCATCAACAAAATGAAAAGGCAACCTACAGAACAGGAAAAAAATATTTGCAAACTATAAATCTGATAAGGGCCTTATATCCAAAATATACAGAGAACTCTTATAATTCAATAGCAAAAAAAAAAAATCCAGTTAAAAATGGGCAGAAGATCTGAATAGACTTTTTTTTTTCCAGAAAAGACCTACAGATAACCAACAGGTCCATGAAAAAATGCTCAACCTCACTAATCATCAGGAAAATGCAAATCAAAACCACAATGAGATACCACCACACACCTACTAGAATGGCTATTATCAAAAAGACAAGAAATAACAAATGTTAGAATGTGGAGAAAAGGGAACCCTTGTGCACTGTGGGTGGGAATGCAAACTGGCGTAGCCACTGTGGAAAGCCGCATGGAACTTCCTCAAAAAATTTAAAAAACTATCACGTGATCAGCATTTCCGCTTCTGGGTATTTATTTAAAGAAAACAACACTAATTTGAAGAGATATATACATTTCCACATTCATTGCAGCATTAGGTACAAAAGCCAAGATATGGAAAAAACCTGAGAGTCCACCAATGGATGGATACAGAAATTGTGTTGTTTATATATTATTGGAATATTATTCAGCCATAAAAAAGAATGAAATCTTACCATTTGCAATAACGTGGATGGTCGTTGAGGGCATTATGCTAAGTGAAATAAGAAAGACAAATACTGGGTGATCTCTCGTACATGTGGAATGTAAAATGAAGCAAAACAAACCAAGCTCCTAGATAAAGAGAACAGATTGGTGGTTACAGAAGGCAGGGGCTGGGAAGTGGGGGAGATGGGTGAGCTGGGTTTTTTTGTTTTGTTTTCTTTTTAAAACAAAAAATTAATATATACAGTCATACAGGAGACAGCGAGGGTCCACAAACTGATGCAAAAGGAATAATTCTGCCTGTGTCTTGAGAGATGGAAACTTCTTCATATTTTTGTGCATTGTACATGTACATTTATGTTATCCATTTGCTCTCTCTGGCCAGGCCATGGAAGGAGCAATTCACTTCAAAAGATAAATTTCTTAATCTTGATTTTTCAAAATGCTGGACCTGAAGAGTTTTCTTTGGAAGCTACTTCAATCCTTTAATGCAGAAACCCCCTTCAGTGGATGTCTTTATCCTACTATAACCACATTTGTGTCAAATTAAATATATTGATAAGCCCTATTTTAAAATAGGTGATGCAATAAATAAAATATCTTCTTTTTTGCTTAGCTGTTAGCACAGTTTTAGGATGCTGTGTCTCTTTTACCACATATTGGGTAGAAAATTATATTTCTGCTTTTTATATTACTCAAAAAAATGTCAGTATTATTCAGGTTCTTTGTTTTCTCAAATCGTGTTCTTAACATTTTCTGACACATAGTTCTTTCCTCCTTTATCTTAGGTATATGTAATTTTATCAGCTTTGCGGGAAAAACAGATACTCTTAAGGTCTGAACTGGTATTTGAAGAGATAAGCTCACTTTTAGCTCATGCCTAATAACATTACATTATTGTTTAGAAAGAGATAGCAGGCCATGCCTTATAAATTTTAATATACTCTTTCTGTCATCGAGTAACAAGTGAATTATCCTACTGATAAACCATGGGACTCCTTTCAAATTGTGGATGATGTCTGGTTACCCTATTTTTGCCAACTAAGCACACAGAAAAACATTATGTGATGGGCAGTATTTCGGTGACTTTAGGAACCTGCCCAGAGTTAGCACCTCTTCCCATATTGCTCAGAAAGCAGCATTCTTTGTAACGACTTCAGAGGGAGGAATAAAAAGGAATGGAAAGGAGAATTGACTAAATATTTGTGAAACTGAGTAGTGGAATCTCTCTAAGCCTCAGTTTCCTCCCTGGTAAAATACAAGAATTCCTTCCTCGCGAGGTGGTTGACTATTAGAAAGGTTGGTGTAGTTGGAGGAAAACAGTTTGCAAAGCACTATGCTGACTATTACAATGGCATAAATGGGAGCATTGAGCACGTTAGGAAAGACCTTATTAAGTTTGGTGCTTTAGCACTGAGGGTAACCCTTAACTGGAGAGGTAGACAGGGGACTGGCGGAACGCGGTCGCCCTAGCATTACAAATCCCTCTCCCAGAATGTCCTGGTTTGCAGGACACTTAAGCTAGAGGGGTCTATTCCACTCCTCTCCTAGCAAAGGAACTCCCTCTCCAGCAAAGGTGTCCGATGCAGCTGATGTCACCCACTTTAATATCAGTAAATGTGGGAGTATTCATGGAAAGGAGGAGGAGGTTAACATTCTCTTGAAGACATTCAGGGAAGCTCTTCCAACTGGGAATTGAGATGGGCAGCGAGCTATGATTTAAACAGCTAATGGGTGTTAATTACGCCACATGGAAAGCTGGCTGGATGGAATACAGATCAACTCTTCCTGCCTCTGTGTACACATCTAAGTCCTGTGGACACAATAGTCCCACACCCCAAGTAAAGTAAGAGTTGAGGATAAGAACGTGATGACTCCGGTCTCCTGGGGGCGGGAAGATGCCTGGTGGCTGAAGGGATCTGCTCTGTTTTCTGTAAGCAGAGATCCTACTATCATCATCCTATTTTGTGGCAACAGGGACAAACAAAGGGGAATTTCCTGACCAGTGTGAATGACAAAGAAATGAGGCAAATTATTGAGAAACTGATGGGTGTTCATCGAAGAGCAACAAATATGATTTATAAGCCTGAGGGACTGCCTTCAGAGGAAGATGAAAGAGACAAGTCTCCCAGCATGACCGCCAGCTCTAACTAACAGGGACTGGCTCATCGGCCCCAAGTACTTGGAGGGTGTAAATAGCAGGGATGGAGAGAAATTATTTAGTGTGGTCCAAGGGGACAGGAGGACGAATGATGGAAATGAAAGTCCAAACAAAGATGATTTAGGCGGCTGAGCAAGTCTCATGCCCTAATGGAGAGATCTATTATAGACTGTGCTGCCCTGTCCCCCGGGAGGTGTGGAAGCCCCCATCATTTTTGCCACTTACAATTGGAAAAGGCACTAAAAAGTAGATCAGCATATTGGAGAGGGGGAAAACCACCACATGCCCTCAGAGGATCGGTGGGATGACTTAATAGGTCTTTTCCATCTCAAATTACTGCAATGTGGCTTATGTGCTTGGGGACCTGAGCTGCTAGAATAATTTTCCATCACCTGGGCTTCTTTTCTGTTACTACAGGGCCTCTCTGAAGAAATAATAGGTATCAGAGAACAGCTTCTGCGTTCTAAATAGAAGCCTGCAGTGTACCGATGCTTTAGTGTGCAGACAGAACTGACTAGGTTAAGTTTCGCATTGTGACGTCAGTGTGTATAAATACATACACATACTGACTGAGACCCAAAACAGCTGAGACCCAAGACAGAGGGAGAGGAGCTTGGCTGCATTTGGTTGGTAGTTGCATAAATGAAAAGCTCAGGTAGTTTATTCCCTATGCTAGGAAAATAAATGTCCAAATAATTAAACTCTCTCTTTAATTAAAAAAAAAATAAGAAAAACAATTATTTGGACTTCAAAAACTAGTAAGAAACATTTACTGGGTAGGAACTGGAGGACCCATGTTTTGAATGTTGTTGATACCATATTTCTGTCCACAGCTGCAGTTGTATTAGCAACTGACACATTCTGAAACTCCTCGTGGCCCAGAAGGGCACATGTGGGCTGGAAGCAGTGGCAGTCGGGGGTAACAACTGTGGTGGCAAGGCAGGGGCACGACTTGGTCAGATGGAAACTGGGGCAGGCAGAGAAGGGCTGGTGTCCCTGTGATTGCTCGAAGGAGCACAGCTGTGACCATAACAACCCCTCTCAGCCAGAGGATGACACAGAAGCAGAAGGACAAAAACGGTAAGAAGACGCCAGGAGGGGAGGCAGTGAGAGAGAAAGCAAAAGAATCTGGTGGGTTGGGGGAGGGGTGGGGGGAGACCCACGGATGTAAGTTCTTCGCAGGTGGAGTGTATCACAGTTCCTGATAAAAATACTCTATGTGGGGGGCGCCTGGGTGGCTCAGTTGGTTAAGCGACTGCCTTCGGCTTGGGTCATGATCCGGGAGTCCCGGGGTGGAGTCCCACATCGGGCTCCCTGCTCAGCAGGGAGTCTGCTTCTCCCTCTAACCCTACTCCCTCTTGGGCTCTCTCTCTCAGTCTCTCTCTCTCAAATAAGTAAACAAAATCTTAAAAAAAAGATACTGCATGTGGTTGGGCGTAAGTTAAACTTGGCGTTCTGGAACACTGAAGTTTGCTACAGATTCAGGGTTTGACTTACACCCCACAGATATAGGTCAGCCCTCATCCTGCTGCTCTCAGTCAGCTGTAGCCAATGGGAGGCAGAGCTGCCCAGCATGCCGGTTTAAGCTGCTGCTAATAGATGGAAATCAACCTAACCCCATTTCCTGCCTTTCTGCTGTCCTCACTTGTCTGTTCATGGCCAAGGTAGGCACAGGCTGAGCTGCTGGCTCACTGTAACTGCCGGGGTACTGATGGGGTAGGATCTGTTGCTGGCACATTTCATTTTTATTTAAATGGAAGATCTGTTTTTAAGTCTCTAAAAGGAGGACTGTGTCAAATACAATAAATACTCTCCCATTAGCCTAAGGGCAATCCCTAAATTCATAGAGCGATTTTGCCCATCTTTCGCTTCAATGAAACTGGGAGATGTTTAGACAGAGGGAAATCTATGACAGAGGCCTGTTCTCAGAAAAGATACAGCAGAGGTTAAATGACTTGTCCAAGGTTACTCCAAGAGGTGATGGTAGGGGCAGGAAGAGAATTAAGGGAATAGTCTGAGAATAAATGGGGGAAATTATCAAATTAAATCTGGAGAAAGAACATCATCACTGAATAAAACTGATTTAATTAAGACCCTCACCTTGGGTTAAATATCGGTTGGATATCCCAGTTCAGTAGCGTACATTCCTTAATCCTAGGCCTTCAGACCCTAAACTTAAAAGTGAGTTCACATGTTTTCCAATGCTCATATTTTTTTAAACGTCCAACCTATTCTCTTCAGTGAAAACAACATTAAATCAAGCTAAGTCTGGTCATGTGGCCTCAACTGTTTACTCACTAGGGCCAACAGGCAAGGGCCTATGGAGTTGAGTTAGAGGTTGAATTAGAAGGACAAGCTTTATGCTAAATGTTCAGTAGTAACTACACATCTTTCAGCAGGATTTTTATGCCTTTTTTTTTTTTTTCTTTCTTCCTGGATTCTAAGGCAATTGGACTAAACTAGAACTCCAGAAGCAGGGAATTCCGTAACTCAGATCTTTGATGCAGACAGATTGCTACTTTCTTTCCATCATTTTAAGATAGCAAATGAATCCCTGAAACCACTTTTGCTACTTGTACTTAAGCTTCCAGAGGATATTCCTGACCGAAAGTTAGCCATTTTCTGAAATAACAGGTTACTTTATGTTCTTTGTGTTTAAGCAAATGAAACTAGGCTTGTTAAAAAATATTTGGAAAATATTTAAAAGAAAATAAAAAGCACCCATAAATGTACCAGCCAGTGACAAACACAAGAACATTTCTGGGTTTCCTCCTTATTTCCACACACACGTATACATTCCCAAATTTATTATATTTGAAATGCTTTTTGTATATTGCCAAATTGCCCTCCAGAAAGGTTAAGTCAATTTATAGCCCATTTTCAATGAGTAATATAACTTTTTTAAAAGCAAACTTTAAATTTTGGAGTTGAACAATGATGCCTTGCTGCTCTTTTTATTTTCTCGTATCTTCCTCATTCCTAAGGTTGACCGTTTCTCTCCTACGGTTGTGTGGCCAATATTAGTGGACATTGTATTTGACTCAACAGCAGTGTGGTTTCTGGAATTGACCCCAGTGCGGGAATGGGTCCTGATTAAAATAAACCAAGCATGGCAATCCAGTTTCTCTTGCTAGTTAGTGAATGGCTCAAAATTAGAACATGGCATTCCTCTGACAGCAGATTTGATCTAGCATGGTCCTAAGTTGACTCGGTAAGGCTGGAGAGAAGGACTTGTATTTCATTGCCAGGAAAGCGACTACGTTTCTTTTCTTATAGATGTGAACATGGAAGCATGTTGCTCCCACTATTTGCTGGGTATCATCTTATGATCCTATTTCATGTAGCTGTCCTTCTAGCTACATGAAATAACACATTTCTTGATTATTTAGGTCCGTATGATTTGGTGTTTTGATTTTTCCAGTGAGAAGTTGTCATAACCCTTTCTATTCTATGGGATTGTTTTGTTTTGTTTTGTTTTTTTGTCAACTCCTATTGTACTTTTATTTTTGGTGTGTCAAGAACTCTGAGGATATAATCTTTATATTATCAATATGTCTCTAATTTCTCACTTATTTACTCTTGTTTAATGTACAGAAGATTATCATTTAAATCTATTAAATCCATCAGTGTTTTTCTTTGTGATATATTCCATTGCTTTTACTTTTATCCATTCATTCATCCATTCAAGAATGTATATATATGTGAACTACAAGGTGCCAAACATTAATAGACTATATAAAAGAACCAATAAAGAGACATAGTCTCTGTCCTCATGGAGTTTGTATTCTAGTGGAGGGTTGAGAGGAGGTTAGACATTAACTAAAAAGTCACACACATGAGTATGAACTGTTAATGGATAGATCCTACAAAAGGAAAGTCAAAATATGTGAGAACTTTCATCAAAAACTAATGATTTAATGTATGGTGATTAACATAACATAATAAAAAATATAAGAACTTTAATAGGATTAGATCTATTTAGGGAAGTCAAGAGAAGCTTCCCTGGAGAAGTGGTGATATGAATGATAAAGAAGTCGGGTAGCTAGGTAAGAATATTGCAGGCACTGGAAATAGTAGGTGCAAAGTTCCGGCTCAGGCAAACACAAAAAATACGAAGGATTGAAAGAATGTAGTACAGCCCATACCTTGAGAGGGGCCTGGTAGAAGATGAAGAGTGGGGGGTGGAGAGTGAAGGGTGGGGGATCCTGACCATGCAGGGCCAATAAATCCATGTTAAGGAGTTGTTCCTTCTTCCTAAAATCTATAGGAAATTATTGAGGGTGTTGTCTTTGACAATCATATTACCGTTGCTTCCAACATCCAATCCAATATCAAGTCCTATGAATTTTGTCTTCTAAATATCTCTTCAGTCTGTCCACTTCATCCACTTCTCTCCATCAATCCCAACACTTTTTTATTCCGTTTTATCATCACTTCTGCCTGGACTAAAGGAATAGCCACATCCATGATCTCTTTACCCCCACCCTTGCCCCACTCCACTCTATTCCTACATGGCCATGAAAGTACAGACCTGACCTTGATACCACTTGATGACACAGAAAACACTGAAAGAGGACCTGTTTGGTTTTTGTTGTTTGGTTTTTGAGAGGTGAGGGTGTGGGTTGGGCAGTTTGTGAGTTCAATTTTGGACCTGTTGCATTTGAAATACCCATGGGATGTCCTAGTGAAGAAGCTAAATAGGAGGTGAAGATTAGGTAGGTGTCTTCTGTTTGCCCATCTAGACCCAGTCTCTACCCTTCTCTATTCTCTGTGTCCAAAGAGACTGAGCTGTATGGAATGCGTTACGATTTCACATATCCTGAGCACCTGGCCCCCATGACCTCTGGCTTCTAGCTGGGTTCGGTGAATGGGAGGTACAGGCAAAAGATTGAAGGAAGAGAGTGACAGTGAAGTATTTATTCCTTATTATCTGCATCCTGCATTCTCTCTTCCTCTTCTGCCCCCTTTCCTTACCTCCCCTCTCTGCCCTGCCTCTTCCAAACCCTCCTTTTTTTTCTCCCTCTCCCTCTGCCCTTCTTCCTCCCATTTCTTCCTCTTCTCTCTCTCTCTCTCTCTCATCAGGTAACAGTTTCTTCTCCTTGTTTCTTTAGGCCTAAGGCAGTAATAGGTTCCTGAGATACTATACCACCATCCTCTGTCGCTTTCCCCAAACCCTTTGTAAATGATCTTTTAACTAAAATCTCCTTAACTACCCATTTTGAGTGTACCACCTATTTCTTTCAGGAATCCTGACTAATACTGATAAAGTAAGAAATGGTTGGGCTAGAGTTAAATTTGAGTTGCCTGGGTAGAGGTTGTAATTGGAGCCATGCGTATGAATGCAAATACCTTGGGAGACAGTGTAGAGAGGGAATGGTCCCTGAAGAACTCAAACATATAATGGTCTCTGGAGGAAGATAATCCTGCAGAGGAATTGGAGAAGTAGTAGCCAAAGTGGTGGGAGAAAAATCAGGGCAGTGTGTGAATGAAAGTAAAGGAAGCACAGGGAAGGAAAACAGAGTTCGTAGTCAAGACTATCAATTGGTTCTGCAAAGTCACTGCATTTAGCAACTTACACTGTTGTGAATCTGTTACATATTTTCTGTGTTCCCTTCTTTATAATGCTTTAACAAATTTTTTATATTTATCTAGAATTTATTTTAGATGCATATGTAGTCAAATTTATTTTAGAATACATTTTAAGATGAAAATTAGCCACCTTTCCTTAGCCATTATTCCAGCATCATTTATTAAATAGTTTATCACTGTTACCATTATTTCCTTCATCAAACATTGTTTTTTTTTCCAAACATTGTTTTTGAAAAGCACAATGAGATGTTTAAGAGTTTCCTATTTGCATTTATATTGGCTCAGTGGTTGTCACTTTATTATTCATTTTAGCATCCATTAGAACAAGTCTAACCATTTAATTCTTAATTTTCAGAGTTCTATTATCAATAGACCTATTTATTCTTCTAGATGAACTTTAGAACCATTTTATCAATTAAAAATCATCGAGATTCTTTTTGGGATTTTTAAATTTTATTTTCTTATTGACTTAAAATTGACATACAATATTATTAGTTTTAGGTATACAGCATAATGATTCGATTATTTGTACATACTGTGAAATAACCATCACAATAAGTCTAGTTAACATCTGGCACCATAACCTAGTTACAAAAAATTTGTGTGTGTGATGAGAACTGGGATTGTTTTAATCCTATAAATAAAATTGGGAAGAATTTAAATCTTTATTTAGTCTTTTAGCCAGAAACTTGATAGATAAGTCCTTTCACCTTCAAATCTAATTTTTTAACTCTAGGAAAAGTATAGTCACTTTCTTTAAATAACATACATAGTTAATGAAGGTCATTCCCAAATATTTTATATTTACATTCTTCTATCTGATATTTCTTAGATATGCTTTGTTATTCTTTCTCTGACTTTTTAAAAAAAATTTCGGTATGAGAGTACTATATTTCTGGTAAAAAAAAAAAAAAAAGAGAGAAATCAAGAAGAAAAAAACCTCTCATATATAATCCTAATAGCCAACACCCAGATCTCAACACTATTAACTTTTTGGTGTACTGATTAAGCACTCCCTTCATTTTTATGTGTGTGCATTTTTATGTTTCTTATTCAAATGAGATACTATATTTTGTAACTTCTCTCACCTACTATACAACAAACATCTCCTATCACTATGTGCACTTCCAACTTTTCATTCTTCATTGGTGCATGCTATTCTGTTATATAGGTGTACCTTAATTTATTTAACCAGACTCTTATTGTGGAGTTGCTGTTTCCAACTTTCCAGTTAAATCATTCTGTGATAAACCTCTTTTACCTCCTCAATTCCAAAGAGCCTTGGAATTTTATTTTTATTAAATATTGAATATATACAAAAGAATATTTGTAAAATAAATGTTTAAGGATAAAAAAGTAACAATACAATGGTGACTTACTTGTATACACCCTGTTCTAAGACATAGAACATTTAAGGGGCGCCTGGGTGGCTCAGTTGGTTAAGCCTCCGACTCTCATTTTTGGTTCAGGTCATGATCTCAAGGTTGTGAGGTCAAGCCCTGTGTGTCAGGTTCCACACTGAGCATGGAGCCTGTTTAGGATTCTCTCTCTTCCTTTCCTTTTGCCTACCCCCTACCCCTCCAGCTTATGCTCTCTCTCTCTCTAAAAAAAAAAAAAAAAAAAAAAAGACATAGAATATTTAAGTCCCTGTGTGTCCCTCTCCAATCCCATCCTTCCTTCTTCATCTTTCCCTTTATTTCTGTTTTATCACATGTACATATGTACATGAAAATATAGTATGTAATTTTGCATTTTTTAAAATTTCATACAATTGGAATTTTACTGCATGGATATTTTTGTGACTTGCTTTTTCTACTCAATAATATGTTCCTGAGATTCATTCATGTTGTTGCAAATAACTATAATTTATTCATTTTTATTACTGTGTAGTATTCAATTATATGAATATATCATAATTTTTTAAAAGATTTTATTTATTTATTTGACACAGAGAGAGACACAGCGAGAGAGGGAACACAAGCAGGGGGAGTGGGAGAGGGAGAAGCAGGCTTCCCGCTGAGCAGGGAGCCTGATGCGGGGCTCGATCCTAGGACCCTGGGATCATGACCTGAGCTGAAGGCAGACGCTCAACGACTGAGCCAACCAGGTGCCCCTGAATATATCATAATTTTTATTTTTATTTTTTTTAAGATTTCTATTTATTTATTTGAGAGAGAGAGAATGAGAGATAGAGAACACGAGAGGGAAGAGGGTCAGAGAGAAGCAGACTCCCTGCTGAGCAAGGAACCCGACGTGGGACTTGATCCCGGGACTCCAGGATCATGACCTGAGCCGAAGGCAGTCGCCCAACCAAATGAGCCACCCAGGCGCCCTACGTCATAATTTTTAATCCATTCTACTGTTGGTGACTATTTTGGTTATTTCCAGTTTTTGCTGTTACAAGTATGCTAGTATGAATATCTTTGTACCTATCTCTCAACACATGTGTACTAGGGTTTCTATAGGCCAAATATCAGAAAGTGGAATTTCTGAGTCAAAGGCCATACACATTTCAACCTGATAGGTGATGCTGAATTATCTTTCAGAATGGTTGGAATAAATTTACTCTCCCACCAGCAGTTGTATAAGAATTTATTGGTTCCACATCTCTAATTCTTGTTATTTCACATTTAAAAATTTTTGTCAAACTGCTGAGAATGAAATAACCTACCACTGTGGTTTTAACTTACATTTCCCTGATTACAAATGAAGTTGAATATATTTTCATATGTTCATTTACCATTTGTGTTCTCTCTTCAGTGATGTGCCCATTCAAATCTTTTTCCCATTTAAAATAAATTAGGTTGTGTTTTTTATGGCTTACAGTTTTTATGTAGTCTAGATACTAGCCTTTTGTCACATAGGTAAAGCAAATAGCCTCTCCCAGTTTAAGGATCATCTTTTTACTTGTTATGGTATCTCTTGATACATGGGAGTTCTCAATTTTAATGTAGTTGACTTTAATAATATTTTCCTTTACTCTTTGTGCTCTTCTATCTAGCTTCAGAAATTCTTCCCTTCCTTTAATTATAAAGGGCATTCTCTTATTTTGTCTTCAAGAGGTTTTAAAGCTCTGCCTAATATTGAGTCTTTAATTTACCTAGAATTGATTTTTGGCATGTGGTGTGAGGTGGGGGTTCAGATTCATTTTTTTTTTTCTGTATGAATGAATAACCAGTTGTCTCAGCATCGTGTACTTAAAACCCATACTTTCTCAACTGATTTTCAATGTCAGCTCTAGTACACTTGAGAATCAACTCACCAAGTTCCATTATCTATTCCTCAATGCCCACCTGCCAAAATAAACAACTTATTGGGATTTTAAATGTAATAAAATAAACCTATGGATGAATTTGAAAAGGAGTGACAACTTTATAATATTAAATCTTCCTATCCATGAACATAGTATCTCTTTCCATTCAGGTTCCCTTTAATTTCTCTCAATAGTTTTATTGATTTTCTAGATACAGGTCTTACTCATATTTTGTTAAACTTATTCTTAGGTATTTAATGTTTTTGATAGTATTATAAATTACACCTTTTTTATTACATATTCTAATTGCTTGTTGCTGATATATGAAAATGCCTTTTTTAAATACCTTGCAAGTCGCTATTTTACTGAAAGATTTGAATTCTGATTTATATATAGATTCTTTTGTATTTTCTATGTAAAAAAAAAATCTTATCTCTTACAAATGACTCCCTAGTTTTTGCCTTTCTAATCATTACAGATTGTGTGTAAATTTTGTACCATCTGATACTTCCAATATCTGATTACTGTGGGTGATAGTTGCTTGTTGTTTTTGTTAGGTCTCACTTATGTTGCTTTTCTTTTAAAATTGTGGATTCCTATTTCTATGGGTATTCTCTGAGGTGTAGATTGAAGGGAGTTCATTTAAAAAGGATTTGCATTTGTTTCACCAGGTGCCCATGGGTACTACCAAAGGAAGGCCCACTTTAAACTAAATTCTCAGCTTAACGTTTTTCCAGACCACCTAGGTAGTGCAACTCAGGCATCAAAACTCACCTGTAAGAGCTAGCTTTTACTAGTAAACTTTCAGGAAAGATTTTCCTTCCCCTTTACCCAGTGCCAAATTTTAAGATGAGCAAATGTCCTTGTTGTTTGGAATGGAGGCAATTTTATTTCTAGTATACCCTTTTGAGGTTTATGTAGGATGTTGTCTTTTAGATTGCCTTCTTTGGCCAGGACCTGGACTTTGTTACCTTGAATCCATATCTTGCAAGGCTGTGAATGCTGGAACTCAAGATCTCCTGATCTATCAAAAGCCCTCAATGCAAAAGCACGAATCAGTGCCTGATCTTACTAGGCCCATCTTACTAGGGCCTTGCTTTGAATTCATGTTGGCCTTGCCTTATTACCATGTCATTAATGCATTTAAAAATATAGTTCTACATTTTATTAATCATTTTTAGTATTGTCAATAGGAAGGTTTTAAAGGGTATCTAGTTTGCCAGTAGTCTTCCATCCACTCCACTTCAGCTATATTTTCTCATACCATAGATCTTTTCACTTCTAATATCTGTTTTATTTCCCAAATCTCAGTTTTCAATATCTTCTCTATGGCCATCATCTCCTGTCTTTGAGTGATTCTAATTTATTACTCCCACTTGAACAACTATTCAACCCTATTAGGACTCCAATCCAGTCACCACCAAATGCTTACTGTCCATTTTCTCAGGGTCATCCTCATTCAGATTAGAATTTATGCAGGGTCCCTATGTTGCAAAATACAGTGTAAATAGGGTCTTCCAGAGTTGTGCCATATCATGGTCCATCATCACAATCATTCCCTTATCCACACCCTCCGTGTCCTTGATTCTTTCCCCTTCTAACATCTGATCTGGCAATAGTTATTGATTAAACCCACATCTGTCTTTCTACTCTGTACCGAGTTCTGGAGGAAAACAAGTGACTGTGCCAACTGGTTTCCTTCTAAATTTGTGTTGTTTCAGTGTGTGCAGCAATCCTACTGTATTTCTCTAGTCTGTTCTACTCTACCATCCTTCAAAGCAACTTCTCTGCAAACCCCAGCCTTCCCTGATCCCACCTCCCTCTCTGTTGATGGCTTCCCTTTTTATTTCAAAGATTGATTGATTGATTGATAGATATGAGAGAGAGCTAATGAGCATGTGGGGTGGGTGGTGGGGAAGAGGAGCAGAGGGAGAGGGAGAGGGAGAGGGGGAGAGAAACTCAAGCAGACTCTGAGTTGAGTGCAGAGCCAGAGGTGGGCTCAGTTCCATGATCCTAAGACCACGACCTGAGCCAAAATCAAGAGTCAGACACTCAACTGACTGTGCCACCCAGGCGCCCCTTTCTTATTTCATTGAGGCAATGGAACCTAACACTAGAGAGCTTCTTCATTCATGTACCACCCAACCCACCAAACTCCTTGCATTTGTAATATATTCTCAGGTTCCCCTCCTGTGACTGGATTAACTATCCATGTTCATATCTAAGGCTATCTGTCCACATGTGCGTAGGATCTCGCTCCTTCTTCTTCTCTCCAGCTGTCTTTATCAATGATTCTGTCATTTTGCTTTCCCTTCTGCTCTAAGAATGGGCACATGCCATCAATTTGGTTTTTCTTTCTTAATACAAAATGGGAGCTTTCCTCTCCTGGGAAGATGAAGTTCGTATACTTTTCTATATTCCTCTAAGCTAAGTAAAACTAAAACCCTCGGATATTAATACACACACACACACAGACACACACAGAAAGGTGAGAAAGGAGAGGAAGGCAGACCAGCTAGGGACTTTGGGACACAGTGCTTAGTTTCCTACGTTTGTTTGTTAGCCTGCCTCATATATCCCAGACTTGCAGCTAAAGAAGCTGGCAGCCCACAAACACCAACAGGCAGACAGAAAAAGCCTCAACAAAAGCCTGCTCTGTTTAGTCAAAGGGCCAGGAAAGTGTCAGCCTAGCAAAATAGAAAACTTTTAAATTATCTAAAGTGCTCTACCCCAGCCAAAAACCACAGAAAAAACTGTGGCCTCACTCCCACTCATGCCAGCAAAGCCCTAGTGGGAAAGCCAGGCTTCAGCCCTCAACAAAGCTGTACCAAGGCACCCCAACACCTGCCAAGGTGGCATCTGAGGAGGATAAGTAGGGAGCTGTGATTTTCATCCCCACCAGGCAGTAATGACACACACTTCACCCTCTCCCTCCTCCCCCAGTGCCAGTGGGGACCACACAGGAAGCCTGGACTTCCATCCCTACCTGACACTAGCAAAGCCTTCTTTCCCTCCCCGATGGGGTGCTGTCAGACAAGGCCTCATGAACTTCAGGGCTTTCACCCAGCAGTAATGAGGCACTTCTGCCCCTCTAGCCATGAAGGTATCAGTGGAGGCCCTGTGGGGAACCAGAACCCCCACTCCTGCCAAGCAGTATTGAGGACCTATAAGAGCGCGTTGACTTTGCCTGTCTGCATCACCGTTGTAACCCCAATGCCTGGAACATTGCCTAGCATATGATAGGAACTGGTTGCATGATCTTGCTCAAATCACTGATCCCTTCTCTGCAAAACAATAGTACCTACCTACATGTTGTTGTGTGGATTAAATGGGTTGATACATGTAACATTCCTAGAACAGAGGCTCACAGGTGAAGGGCCAGCCACTGCTGCCGATGCCAATGTTGTCATTATTCATTCCTTACAGGTTTAGATGCCTCTGAAACAGAACTGTAGCCTATCCCATGAGTTTTTATTTGTAGTATTTTCATTATTCTTATTTTCTAAGTATTCTGTAACTGCAATGCCATTTCCCCCTTTTCAAGAGATCTATAGAAGAGTATTTTTAAATTTCCAAGTGGGTGGGAAATTTTTGTTTAAATGTTTGGTCCTAATTTGTAGTCTTATTGTTCTGTGGTCAGAGAATATGTCTGTGCACGTTGTACTTTAGGAGATTTATTGATGTTTTCTTTATAGTCTAGCACATGATCTATTTTTAAAAAATAATTTCTTCAATTAAAACAATTTTTCCCCTTTTCCTCATTGTGAAGGCTTTTATGCTAGGGATACATCCTATAAACATACTTTCCAACACACCAAACTAGACAGTTAAATGAAATAAAAGCTTCAATCATGTTGAGTTAAAATGCTTTATTCCTGTTCAATTTGCAGTAAGCACAGATTGCAAAGTTCCCCAGAGGGAGAGAAATGGGAACAGGCACACTCAGACTTCAGGTGTGATTTGTTAGTTGTTCTTCTGCTGCCTCTTTTCTCCCTCCAGTTTTCTTCTGGTGAAAGAATGCTTTTAATTCTAATTGTAGCAGACTGTAATTTCCAAAAGTGGCCACAGCAATATTTCTGGCCCTACATGCTGTTCCAGGATTTTGCCACTTCTCATCAAGAGGTGAAGTCTCTTTGCAGGACTTGCAAGCTGGGTTATAAAAGGCAATATGACCTCTATCTGGTTCTCTCTCTGTCTCTGTCTCTCTCCCTCTCTCTCTCTCGATGCCCACCCTTGGAGGCCAGTCACCATGTCTTGAGGAAGCTCAGGCTACATGGAGAGACTACTTGTTGGTGATCTGGCCCACAGCCCCAGTTGAGGGCCCAGGGATAGCCACCATCAATCAGCAAACATGTGAGTGAGTGAGTCTCCAGATGATCGCAGTCCCAAGCCATCCCCACAGTGCCCTGTCTGAATCTGTGATCCATAGACTCAATGAGAGCATCATAGATAGTTGTTCTACATCAAGTTATAGGGTAATTTGTTACTCAGCTATAGTAACCAGATCACTAAGGATGGAGTGACCTCAATTAATCAGAAAATTCCATTTAGAAGGAGGGTGTTATAATGAGAAAAACAATAGATTAGGACCTAGGAGACCTGGGTTGTAGGCTGGATTAGCTCATAACTGGCCTTGGGTCCTTGGACAAATCTTGTAACCTTTCTGAATCTTAATATCCACGTCTGTCATAAAGGCAGTTGGACCTTCTAGGCCTCTTCAAGTTCTATAATTAATTAATGCCTTGATATACAAAATTTAGCATTATAAAAGATTTCATGTTAGAGATAGTCTCTTTTCTTGAGATATTGCATATCTATATTTGATTAATGATATTCTTGATTTCACAGTTAACTCTCATTGGGCAATCTTATTTTCTTAATTTCTAAACTATTGGAAATACATTTCCAAAGTATTGACAGTAGAGAATGTGATCATTTTTTCTCAGTCTAATTTTAGTATAAAATAAGTTATAAAGCTGGCTTGGCATTTGCTGCAGAGCAGAGGGCTCCCCAATTTCCAATCACAGTAATATATTAAGCACTGCTTTGATTCCTTACTTTTATATTGTTCAGTGATCTCTGCCTACTATTTTGGGTGTTCTTTGTTAGTTACCAGGTGACATGCTGCCAGAATATGCTTACTTGAGATTTTACCGTATCTGTCTAGATTCAGCATATTGAGAATTTAAAATATGCCTTACAAAGCTCAATCTGCTGGGGGATATATAAGGCCCGTTTCTCATCAGTTGTAACTCTCTGGAAGCTGCCTTGTTGGGGAGGAGTCATCTATTATTCCACATACATTCCAGAAGAAGCTAAAGCAAGTGTTTAATGCGTGCTTTCCAACACACAATACTCCACGATCCCTAGAGTGTGATGACTTGGGACAGCTGCCCTGAGTCAATATTCAGGGGACCCAGCCATGCTGGCAGCGTGTCAGTGACTCAAGGAGCACCAGCTGGGGCCCCGTAACATGTTTGTAACACCCTCACAGAGAAACACTCCTAACTTTCCTCCCTTTCCTGGGCTCACCAGAATCCCTATTCCCTTTGTATCCCATCCCACACACAGAACAAAGCTAGTGGGTTACTCTGATATAAGTTGTATGTTTCCTACATCTGTTTATGACAGTTGCATTTTGTTATCATAATGATGTGATTTCATTAAATATTACATAAAGAGGTGAAATATGAAGACAAAAGAGCTGTTTCTATGAAAACAAGTTGAAAACTTCATAACGTGTAAGTGCTATATATAGTTGCAAAAGATTGTGGAGAAAAAAATCTAGAAGGATTCTATACTCAGATTGCTTCTCACTGATCTATAAGTTTTTGCTCTCCTTTAAAGACACCCTGACTTTAAACCTCAGTGAATATGTATGTTCTAGGTGTGCTTTACTCAACAATGACGTCCTGGGCTCAAAGTGAAGGCCTTGCCCCTCTGTCAAAAGATTGGTCAATTGATAGATACTTATTTGTATTCAGTTGAACAAAATGTTTGTAGAAAATGCCATTTTTTGATTTGTTGCTTTGACCTATTTTTTTTAACAGCCCAAATTCTGGTCCAACAGCCTGCTCCTGAGGGATAAGTTGGCTTGGACTGTACATAAATTCAGCTCATCGCCTCTGTTTCATCACAGGAAATAAGGAACTGTCAAGACTGCCCTTCCCTGCTGCCAAACTACAAACTGCCACTTTGTGATTTTGTTTTCACATCAAGGATACTCTTCAGCTTTAGCCCAGGTCTCCCCAACCCATACCCCCTCACATCCCTGATTAATTCTAGAGGACTGTGATTTACCGCAGCCTCCAAGGACCTCACAGGGATGGTTCCATATAAGTGCATTTACCCAGGGAATCTTCTGCTAACTACCCAAATCTTTTAAAAAGAAAAAAGGCCTCCACCTTTTGCCCCAGGCAATCCTCCAGTACAGCACCTGGTTCCTTTCCTTCCTTGCTTCAACCAGTTATTTATTGAGTGCCCACCTCATGTGGGACTCAGTACCAGGTACTAGGTATGTTGTAGTAAATTATGTGTATATAGTCAACAACAGATACATATTATCAGCAGAGGCAAAGCTAAGTCTCTTGGCTTTCTTGTTGATAAATTGGTAATGAGAATTTTCATAGGACTTTTGTTTTTTAAAAATCCCATTATAAGTAACATACAGTGTTAGATGAGTTTTGGGTGTCCAATACAGTGTTTCAACAATTATATACATTACTCAGTTTCATAGCACTTTTGACTTGGGAATTTGTTGGCTTATGTATTTATGTATGCAGTTATTTGGGTTCCTGCAGAAATTAAATGGGCTAGAGTGTGTCATACTTAAACTGGGGGCTAGCAAACTTTTTCTATAACGGGTCAGAGAGTAAATATTTTGGGTTTTGTGGGCCATAGGGTCTCTGTTACAACTATTAAGCCGAACTGTCATAGGAGAAAAACAGTCCTGAGCAATAGATAAATGAATGGGAGCAGCTGTGTCCCAGTACAATTTTATTTACAAACAGGCAGGAGTCCTAGTTTGATGACCCCTGGAATCTATCAAAATATCTTACTGGCTCCCCTACTAGCAATTTGCTCAAGTTGCTCAAGTCTTTTTTTTTTTTTTTTAGGGAAAAAAAAATATCAAAGAATCTCCACATCACAGTAGGAAGTTGTCTTGTCCTCCACGTGTCCACTTCCCCACCTCTCATCTACCTTCAGTGCTAGGCAATCTGACCTCTGGGCTCACTACCCACTGAAATTGTCCTTATCAAGGTCACCAGCAGTCTCTGTGTTGCTAAATCCCATAGACACTCCAGTCTTTTCTTTCTTACTCAATCTCTCCATAGTTTTCAACACAGCCAACCACTCCCTCCTCTTGGAAACCCTCTCAGCTCCTGAAACCTCACACAATTATTTTGTTTGGGTTTTGTTGTTGTTGTTGTTTCCCCCCTACAGCAGCCTCTACTTCTCAGTAAGCAAAGGCTCCTCTCCTCGTCACAAACTAAGTGCTGGAGTTGCTCAGGGCTCCATCCAGGCTTTTGTTGCCTCTCTCTCCCTACTCTTTCCTTGGATGGGGAGACCTCATCCATTCTGTAGGGTTAGATGACATCTTGATGCTGAAAATTCCCAAATTTATTTCTTCAGCCCAGATCTTTCCCCCAGTTCCTTCCTCACATATCCAGTTGCTCACTTGACATTTCAAGGCTCCCAGGTGTCCTCAACGTACAGTGCTAAATAAGTACGATAGAATAAATAAATGAGTTTAGGGCGCCTGAGTGGCTCAGTTGGTTAAGTGACTGCCTTCGGCTCAGGTCATGATCCTGGGGTCCCGGGATCAAGTCCCGCATCGGGCTCCCTGCTTGGCAGGGAGTCTGCTTCTCCCTCTGACCCTCGCCCCTCTCATGCGCTCTCTCTCATTCTCTCTCTCAAAATAAATAAAATCTTAAAAAAAAAACAAATGAGTTTACCTGGTTGCCCAAGCAGAAACCAGAGCCTAGTCCCTAACTCCTCCCTTTTGCTCACTTCATGCATTACCCAAATGTAAGCCTTCTCTTTCCTAATCCTCTCCTGAATCTTTCCCTACCTCCCTATACCTAATTCTGAGGCAGCTACAGCTGCATTTGCTGCTAAAATATTGAAATCCTTCCAGGAAATATTCCAGTACTGGTTATAAAGGGCTGCTGGCCTTAACTCCAGTCATGCTGGCCCCACCTCTGAGATCCACCTGCCCATCCAGCCTGGCCCTACAGAGATAGGCGCACAGACCCTGCTTAGTGCTGAGGCTAGCACCCATCCTGATGAGCAAATGCTCATGCGAAACTGATTGTTAAATATTTTAATATTATCCCTGCTTAATACCACTGTTACTAAGATATTCTTTTTTTTTTAAAGATTTTATTTATTTATTCATAAGAGACAGAGAGAGAGAGACAGGCAGAGGGAGAAGCAGGCTCCCCACTGAGAAGGGAGCCCGATGCGGGACTCGATCCCAGGACTCTGGGATCATGACCTGAGCCGAAGGCAGATGCTTAACGACTGAGCCACCCAGGCGCCCCTACTAAGATATTCTGGCAGTAGGAAATGATCTCTCCCCAAATTACTGGAAAAGCCACCCAACTGATCTCCCTACCTCCTGTCTCACTCATCTCCAGACTCTGTGTAGCAGCCAGAAGGAGTTGTCTAAAATGCAAGTTGGTTGCATCATCTCCCTTCTTAAAAATCTTTAAACGTGGTAACTGTCAAGATAAAACCCCAGCCCCCTTCATGATCTGAACTCTTCTGTTTTTCTTTGTTTTTCATATCTCACCTCCTCAGAGATGTTGCCCCAATTCCATCTAAAGTTGGTTCTTCCTGTTACCCTCTCATAGCACTCTTTCCTTCATTGTATTGCTCACAATTTGACATTCTTAGTTTCATTTAAAAAATATATTTTTTAAAGATTTTATTTCTTAGAGAGAGTGCAAGCAGGGGGATCGGCAGAGGGAGAGGGAGAAGCAGACTCTCTGCGAAGCAGGGAGCCCAACTCAGGGCTCGATCCCAGGACCTTGGGACCGTAACCCGAGGCAAAGGCAGACACTTAACCGACTGAGTCACCCAGGCATCCCTCATTATTTTTTAAAAATCTGTTTCCTCCACTAAACTACATGCTCCCTGAAGGCAGATGCCATGACTATCTTGTGCACTGACAGATCCTTTACCCCTGAATGTTTGTTAAGTGAATAAATCTGTCCTTGAATCCCTTCTAGCTTCATCCTTTGGCACTTTCTCCCTTGTAATCTAGGGCTTAGCTGTATGCAGCCAACAAATAATAATTCTTTGATAATGAACTATTCTCAGTTCCTTAAACATTCCTCATAAACAGCTCCCCTTTGCCTGGAATACTTTTGTCTGCACCCCTGTGTCCTTTCACCTGGTAAACTCCTGCTTCCAGCTATGAACAGTCGTTACACCCTCCAGGATGCCTTGCTATGAATTCCTCCACGAAACGACTCATGATACTATAATTTAGATGTCTGTTTCCTTTTCTGGTTTCCCCATCAGATGGTAAGCCCTATGGAGGTAAAGACTGTGTCATTTTACATAGTTGCATTCAAAGTACCTTGCTCAGTGCTTGGCACTCAGTAGCTCATATTTAGCCGACCAATTCAGGCCTTAAAGCAGCCACCCCGAAGTCTTGAGAAGGGAGTAAGTGGAATTTATATCCATTTATATCACATGGCGATATACTACTTAGAAGTGGGGTAGCTTCCCCAAAAGATGGGTTTATTTTTGTTTTTGTTTTTCCTAAGAATAAATTTCCCTTTGTACTGTGTGTCTGTGATGTGCAGTGACTTCACCTGCAACTCATTATCTGGCTTTATGGGCAGAAACTGGTTCATAGTGGAAAGTACAAAATGTGTATAACTAAAAAAGATCCACAGTGAGACTAGGTTTTATAACATTCTAAGAGGACATAAGAGGATAGCCATTTTTCTTCCTTGAAAAATATGTATTTTTAATATATTCATCCAAATTCATGCAACTCAGTTAAAGAAAGAAACCTCTTTACTTGTTAGTGGTGGTTTTATGGTTTCATTCTGCTGGGCACATAAATGTTACAATATAAATAAGCCAATGGTGTAATGAATCATTGCAGTCTTATTGTATGTTAAGTTTTTACTACAAATCTTGGGGGGGGGAAGCTATTCATGCTCTGCATTTTTAAATTATGGTAATGTGATTAGTCATTATGATCCTACTTACTTTTCATGATAGATGTAAGATATTTAAGCATCCCATAGTACTGAGGGGCCTGATTAATGCTCAAGACCCAATCAAGAAGCTGTTGATGAAGTTCAAATAGCACATTAAAAAGTTATGTATGACACAGGAGTTGATTGTTGCTCATATAAGATTGTATAAACTAATATAGGAAGTATAAATTGTATTAATGTACATTTTTATTCTTCCATGAAAATTTTAGCTGCTACTATAATCTTTGAATGTATTTTGCCAAGATATGCACAAGCCACTATTTCTGCAATAAAAGTGTAAAAATGACAGAGTAAGCTGCTATTATTGTTAAATATGAAAATTCACACACATCCACAACAGTAAACAGGTGTTTTCAAAACCCAGACTTCAACATAGCTCACCCATTCTTGCATTTTGATGTCGTAATCAAGCAAAATGAAAAACAGAAGAGACACATTTTGGTTATTATCCTGCCAAATCAGATTGTTCCTGTCCTTGTCTTACATAAATACCAAACTCAGAGGGAGGCGTGGGGAGCAGGGAGAAAAATATGGATGTATGTCAAGAGAGTGAAAGGATGGTCTTAGAATTTTAAATGAGTCCAGTAAATTAAAGACTTCCTTAACAATCTCAGAAATAGAAGTCAGTAGAAATATATGCAGTAGATACCCTACTAAAGTACACTTGACATTGAGTTTTTAAAGAAACTTTCTTAGAGCTAGAACCCCTTTCCAAAACAAATCTTATGAAGAATCACAATATAGAATAGAATAGAAGAAATAAGAATATTTTTGGGCGCCTGGGTGGCTCAGTCGTTAAGCGTCTGCCTTCGGCTCAGGTCATGATCCCACATTCCTGGGATCGAGTCCCTCATCGGGCTCCCTGCTCCGCGGGAAGCTGCTTCTCCCTCTCCCACTCCCCCTGCTTGTGTTCCCTCTCTCTCTCTCTGTCAAATAAATAAAATCTTAAAAAAAAAAAGAAAGAATATTTTTAGTAAACATTTCATTGGTTGAAATTCATTGAAAAACAAGGCTCAGTGGGGAGTCTGCTTCTCCCTCTCCCCCTGGTCCTTCTCTCTCTCTCTCTCTCTCTCTCAAATAAATCAATAAAATCTTTTTTAAAAAAGGCTGTTTTGATGAATACCAGGAATTAAAATTAGGGGCTTAGATGACAATTATCATCTTAGATGAGCCTCGGCAGCCAATTTATTTTGGCAATTTCTTACTGGTTTCATTGTATTGAGCTTTTCTTGATTACAAAGGTAAACTTTTGGAAATGATAAAAAATATAGCCTTTTTTTTTTAAAGTTGCCTTGTAATCTCAGGATACAATTCCATTTACAAATGAGAACAAGCTTCATTCGTTCTGAGGGCTGAACCAAGAGTTTACCTAGTGAGACAAGCATGTTGTTGGCCTCTATTATAATAACATTTGGTATATGACACACTTGAATGTGCCTGTTTTAAAAACTATAGTTTTGTAATAGTTAAAAATTAAGTAAAATTCCAGTGAAATGTTTTCTGCCCCCTTAAATCTGCTCAAGGACACAGTAGGGTGGGGCAGGTGAGGATATTTTTCTGGCTGATTCTCTGAGTTGCAGTCTCCTCCACTACATATATTTGGATTTTAACAATAGATTTGCCAACACCCCCCCACCCCGCCGTGTCACCCTGCTGCAGGCATAAATGGTGTATTCCTCTTGGAGTATTCTCTTGATTAATAGTATCACCATCTTAGGAGCTGTTGTCCCCTTCAACTTTTCCCTCTTCTTCACCCCTAACATTTAATAGCTTTGTGAAGGTCTAGTCCTACCATCTCCAAAATATCTATGGAATCCACCCTCTCCTCTCCCACCTGTCCACAGTGTGGTGGCCTCCTGACTGCTTCTTGCAGACTTGAGGCTTACCCTATCCAACTGGCACTTCTACTCTGAGACACACATTTGGTTAGGTCATCCTCCTGTTTTAAAAGCTGGTAATGTTCTCTTTCACTTACCTGGTTAAGGCCAAACCCCTCAGCACAGTACAGAAGACCCTTCACAGTTGGACCCCACCATCCTCCAACCTCATCTTTTGGCTCCTCCAACTCATACACCCCAACCTGCCACACTGCATGGGCCTTATTCTTTCCATCTGTTTTCTTTGCTCCTGGAGACCCTTTACTCATCCTTCAAGATCCAATCCAAACATGATTCCTTTTCCAAAGCATTTCTTGATTTCTCCAGGCAGCTAACTCTCCAGCTTCCTTTGTACTACGTATCATTGTAGTATTTTTTCCATTTGTTGTTACTGTTTGTTGTTCTGGGATCATCTGCTTATGTGTCTGTCTTTTCTCCAAAGTACTATGAACTGTTAATGAGCAGGGATTGTATCTAATCTATTTTTTTTTTTTTTTTGGCCCAAGCACCTAGTCTCATACTTGATATGTGCCTGAAACATGGGAAATCCTTAGTGCATATATTTGAACTTTTTATTACAGCCTTTCATGTGGAGTTTTTTCCTGATTCTTATGGTGATACGCTAGCAGAAACCACAATGGGGTCCTGTAGACTCCCTGTTGCAATGACAGCACATAGCTAATTATCAGTTTCTTTTCTCCTCACTTCAGTCTCTCCATGCCACTGGGCACCTAGTTCCTTTATCTTCCTCCAAATGCATTAACATATGTTTCAGAATTGAATTTCAAAACAATTCTTCTCTATGGTGTTTCCTTCCCCAAATTTATTTATCCCATCCCCTCCCAGGTTATATGATACTTCCCTGATGTTTAGAATCTCAAACAGAACTGATTTCTCCTCCTGGTTTTAGGTCAGATTTTGGGGGGAAGTGTTCACTTATCCTGTTCCAAGTGCCCTCAGTGGAGAATCTCTTTCATTTTGTTTCCCCACTATATTTTATAATCCTCCCTAAGAGAGCTCACATGCAAGCAAAGAGAAATTTGCAACTCTCAGATCCTCTGCCCCACCCCCCATTCCTTGAGCCCCTGAAAATGCTGTAGTGAAGTTGGGATCTTAATTGTTTTTTGTGTATTCACATGTAAATGCTGTATCTATTGGATTCTTCTCCTTAACTCATCTTTGTAATTCAATAAAAATCCATCCCATGATAATCATTACTTCTTACAAACTCAGCTGTTTATTCTTCTTGATCATTTGGATATTTTAAAGATTCTATCATCTTTTATTTACTTCATGATTTTACTTGAAGAGAATTTAATAACACTTACCAGGATGGTTATTCTTCCTCATCCACTCAACTGCTCCCACCCCTTTTCAAGGCGTAACATTTCCTATTTCCAATCCTCCCCGGGTTTGGGGGAAAAAAAAAATAGCTTGGCAGTGGTTCACTAAGAATTGTAATTTAATCCTTTGGAATAACAGGCTTTTCATCTGTGCTCTCTGCAATGATCCTACGATCTGCTACACAATCAATTCCTTAGAAAAGAACAATGCTACTAGAAAGAAAAGAAAGTACTGGCAACATGGTAAAGAATATGAGGCCTTTTATGAGATTTGTAAATATAAATTAATCTTGAGAATAAATGGCATCAAAATATGAATTATTGCTACTATTCAAAAGAAGAATCAGGATATTTTTGGCAGCAAATGCAAATGAACCTGAGTGTCTCTGCTTTTGATCTGGACTGTGTAAACACAGGCTCATAACTAGGTAGTTTTGTGTTTATATTGGTGGAGTCTCTAAAGTTATGCTTACAGATCCAGGAACAATGCGACATTCAAGAAAGAGCAAACACAATCTTAATTCTTACCTCCTATGTCCCTTGACCCCAGGAGTGTTTGTCCAAGTTGTTGGGTGTCCCTGGATTTTATGGAGCAGGTTATTGTAAAAATTGTACAGATGCAGTTCTATATGTCTATAAGGCTACACATATATTTATTTAAAAGGGATTGGTCTGTTATGAAATGTCCTCCTTTTGAGACAATTATAGGCCATCAGCAATCTGCATAGTAATTTATCACCTCGTTTTCAGTCATTATCACTGTTAGTCAACCATGTGTTCCACAGCCTTAACATCACAGAGAGTTCACCGGGATTAGTTAGGTGTTTTAAGATTCATTATCATCACCATTATTACTATAAATCACACCATTTATTTAGCACCAACAATCGGCTGAAGAAAGCAAGTTGGCACAGTCTAAAGTGGGTAAGAAACTGGCTCCAAGCATAGAAGGAGTATGGGACTTGAGCTCCAGGCAACCATCAGTAAGGGAAGATGACTGGCAGGCTCTTAGGAAAGGATATGGGAGTTACATATTTTCTTCCTTTTCTTTTTTTTAAAGATTTTATTTTTATTTATTCATGAGAGACAGAGACAGAGAGAGAGAAAGAGAGAGAGAGGCAGAGGGGAGAAGCAGGCTCCCAAGGAGCAGGGAGCCCGATGCAGGACTCGATCCCAGGACCCTGGGATCATGACCTGAGCCGAAGGCAGACGCTTAACCATCTGAGCCACCCAGGCACCCGGGAGTTACATATTTTCATACGCAGAACGCAGTCTCCTGGAAGGACAAATGTTTTGCAAAACTCCTTTTATTTCTCCCAATGGCCTGACCAATAGAAAGTAAAGAGAGCTGACTAGAAGTCACATTTAAGATGAAGGAACTTAGACAAAATGCCTATGTTTATGGCACAAAATTATTTTCTTTTTCTGGAAAGCCCTATAAAAGTAGAACCCTCTCAAGTCTGTCTGAGCCTGAAGTTGGTGTATGAGTTTACTTGTCTCAGCGTTCTTCACTCTATTAGCACGGGCTACCTCTGTAACATACAGAGAAATGATCCATCCAATTAGTGGAAGTGGGCAGCAAGAGGCTGGCCATCTGGGTTTAGCCAACAGAATAGTATGTGATATAAAAGGATGCATTTTCTTCTGATCTAATTATTGCAAGCAATTTAAGGCTCTACTATGACTTATTTGGAGTATAAAGGGCCACCTACTATAATACTCCTTATTTCTTTTTTTTTCTTTAAGATTTTATTTATTTATTTGTCAGTGGGGGAGAGAGAGAGCATGAGCGCACAAGCAGGGGGAATGGCAGGCAGAGGGAGAGGGAGAAGCAGACTGCCCACTGATCGAGGAGCCCCATGTGGGACTCGATCCTAGAACCCTGGGATCAGGACCTGAGCTGAAGGCAGATGCTTAACTGACAAAGCCACCCAGGCGTCCCTCCTTCTTTCTTTTTTTTTTTTTAAAGATTTTATTTATTTATTTGACAGAGAGAGACACAGTGAGAGAGGGAACACAAGCAGGGGGAGTGGGAGAGGGAGAAGCTGGCTTCCCACTGAGCAGGGAGCCCGATGCGGGGCTCGATCCCAGGACCCTGGGATCATGACCTGAGCCGAAGGCAGACGCTTAACGACTGAGCCACCCAGGCGCCCCCCCTCCTTATTTCTTTTTATAAAATGTAAACATTTAAAAGTTCAGTGATTGTAATTATGATTATACAATTTGAAATTTGACCTGAAAACTAGGTTAAACAAAAAGCAGAGAAAGGTTTTCTTTTTGTTTGTTGGGTTTTTTGTTTTGTTTTGTTTTTTGTCTTTCATAGTATTGGCCCAAGTTTTGAACAAAGCTTAAGAACTAAAGGAGTCATTTGAAGGAAAATGTTTGTGTTCCCTCTCTGTATTTTTATTTAATGATTTTGGAAATTTGTAGTAAAGCAATATTTTATACTAATAAAAATTTATATTTATTGAGGAACAAGTTCAACATCATATTTAATAGTGAAAATCTGAGTTACTAGTGAAATTCTTAGTTGGCATGAAAATAACACATTTTCTTTATGTGGGGTATACATTTTGACATTTTAAAAGAACTACAAGATAAAATAGTATTGTTGGGGTCTAATTTGCACGTAGGATAATTATTTGATTTTTTATATATCCTTAGAACTTCTAGTTACAGTAATACTGAATTAAGGCTAAAGATACTCCATATTTTAATAAGCCCAGGTTTTCTATAATGAATAAACATTCATAGTCCCTTTATTTTACTCCAGTTAGCATCTGTGCACATAAATGTAATTGAGGAAGAAGAAAACTTTTTTTTATTCTACCTGAATGTTTCAGTTTGGTGTTCTTGGTGTGAGATAAGTACATTTTATAGAACAAGACTACAGAAGAAAAAAGTAGTGCTTGAGAAGATAGAGAGTCCAAGAATTCTTAAGTATCTGGGAAGATGTTAGAAGTAAATATAAAAAAAGAAATTTGGTGGGTTTTTTAGAAATCAGGTGAACAAATATACTTAATTACTTATTTACAGTCTAGGAAGAAAATTCTTTTTTACAAATCTACATAAGCTAAAAAAAAACCCCTTCCTACAAGGATTGGTGCCATGTGGGGGAGTTGCCGTGAACAGGAAGAAGACTTTCAGAGGACAGAAAAAAATTAAGTACAAAATTGTGGTTTTTCATTGTCTTTATAAAAACCAACTTTTTCAGACCTTGGACCTGGGGGCTAATTTACATAACCGAGTATGAGAGCTCTCACAGAATGATTGCACACCTGCATTTGGTGAAACAGAAAGAAAAGCTCTCTTGTTGAGTAAGGTACCGTATGCAAATTGGGGGATCAAAGGAGCAGTACAGCTGGCATACAGAGAATATTTTACAGATTCTTAGGGAGCATCAGTCTGGAGGCATTCAGAGCCTCCACCCGGCTGGCAAAAGTGCACGGTGCAACCTTGGGTGATCTTGAGTATGAATGAAAATGGCTTTTGGAGAAATAGATAAATGTCATGGCCAAAGTCCAAAACTCACTGGTGTTGATAGCTGGGCATCTAGCAAAGTGGGAAGAGTTATTAACAAATTCATTAAGTAGGATCCTCTTTATATTTCTACCATCAATTGAAAACCTGTTTAATCTGCACTCTCTTGGGGTGCCTGGGTGGCTCAGATGGTTGCGTGTCTGCCTTCGGCTCGGGTCGTGGTCCCGGGGTCCTGGGATCGAGCCCTGCGTCGGGCTCCAGGCTCAGCGGGGAGCCTGCTTCTCCCTCTGCCTCTGCCTCTCTCCCTGCTCATGTTCTCTCTCTCTCTCTCTCTGTATCTCTGTGTCTCAAATGAATAAATAAAATTAAAAAAAAATAATCTGCACTCTATTTCAGTCTGTGTTGCTAGAAAGAGTTAGGCTACTTGAATTTCACAAAGACGTGTCAGTAGCACAGTTCTTATGTTTCCAGGGCATGGTGGACACATCTTCAGTCGACATTTATATTAAAGACAAGTTGTGCTTGAAGGCTCAGCCCTTAGGTGAGCAAAAAATTTGTTATTCATCACAAAGGGACTGCTAACAGGACCTTAGAGGCATTGTTGTCAGTGGAAAGAGCTCTGGACCCTTTGCAGGTTCAACTTGCTCATCTGTTTAATGGGGAGAGTAACATTTGCCCTGACCATGTCACATTTGTTGTGAACATCAAACAAAATCCAATAGGTTAAAGCAGTTTATGATGTGTAAGATGATACTGCAAGAGATTATTATTAATTAATGAATTCACTAACAGTGATTCTTAATTTATAGATATTAGAGGTCCCAAATCCCCAAAGAGATTAATATAATTATAATTATTTGACCTTGTATTTATTTTGATTAATAATGACATGTATTTCTTATTTGGCAAGAAAGCTGAATTTCCTTTTTGAGCCACCCTTCTCCCTATATTCAAGTCTGCTTTTTCTTTGTTTGCAAAACTCCCTGAACTCAGCCAGTACATCAACAGGGAAGTGCTACTGTTGATTAAAATGGGCTCTTTGGGCACTTATGTCCTCGATCTAATCACCAAAGATAAGACAAAACAAAACAAACAAAACTAATGTCCTATTCTATGCATTCCCAGAACCCCGAGCCGCCCTTGTTCTTGGTCTCCTGACCAAAAAAACTACCATTTTTGGCAAAAATTACACAGACCACTGCTATTCTATGTAAACTTTATAATAGCCCATTCATAATATATGAGGAAGCATCACCAAAAAATAATCAAGATTTGATTGGCCTTTCACAAGTGGGCATGAAATTTCTAGAAGCCCTTGGCCATGCAAGTGAGCTTTGAGGTGTAGAGGTAGATACACCCTAGAATGGAACTTTCTTGACTCAAATTTTACATGCTTTTGTCAACTTTCTTGCTTTTCTATTTTCTACATACTTCATCATTTCCTTTAAAGAGGGAGAAGGCCTAGTAACTGAATTTATGTTTTGCAAAGAATTGGTGGTCTTTTTTATAATAAACCCAGGTTCTAATAATGACAATGTACAATGCTCTCTTTCTCTACCACTCTTGAGCCACCCAGGTGCCCCTCTCCACCACTCTTAAAGTGGCCTCTGGACTTAAGTCCCGTGGCTTCCTTTCTCCGTTGCCTTCAGGTAACTGGGCTTTCTCACTTCAGAAGCTTAAGGCAAAAGGCTGCCTGGGCCACTCTGAGGCCATTTTTTTTTTCATTTGTAAAATAAGCACCCTTGAGTTGAGGATTTCAAAGGCTCTTTCAGCTCTGACACACTTGTGACTCCTTGAGCAACACCTCCAAAGATAATCTGATTTATTCAATGTGTGAGCCTGATAAACAAACTCACAAAACTTGGGGGCAACTACCAATATCTATTATGAAAAACTTCCACCTCTTTTATTAGCTTGAGTTTTACAGCTGACAACCATCTGGCGACAAAAAGCCATAACAATAATAAACATTTTTGCAAAAGACCGTTCAACTCCATCTTATTGGAACCACTTCCCTACCCCATGGGGATAAATGTGAAGTATTTCACTGTGAACAATTACATTTTGAATGACAAATATTTACTATGTTGATGGTCACTGGAATACCTACTGGTATCAGAGCAGCAGTGATAATTATTAGCTAACCACTTTAGCCGACTAATACCTAATCTAAGCTCTGTCAGTAACTGGTCAAGTAGCCTAGAATAGAATTCAGTTTCCTTACCTGGGAATTGGGAATTGGGCCACTGACCCAGCTCTTGAAAAGCATTTGTAATCACTCCAAGTCTCAGAGGACAAATGACCACCTGGGACCATCTGAGACTCTTTGGGGGGATGCATTTACTCTTTGGGGCCATTAGGGGAACCATTTAGGACTGTAGCAGTGATTTACTAATGTTGCCCCAGTGGCCCCAAAGAGTTAATGCACTTTCCACATACCTCCTGCTTTCTCTGTGTAAATCAACTAATCTATCAGATGGTGCCTTTGACAAGTCAATTTGCTTGACACAGGTGGGCATTTTTCTTGCAGACTGTACTTGCCTCTTCTTGGCTCATAAAAGAACAAGAGCCAAACCCCCACAGACATCTACCCAGCACTCTACATCACAGTACTTTGGGATTATTTATGAAACACAGAGTTGTTAACCACTTTAAGCTTCCCACACCACTCCTATATTTGCTGATCTTTAGAAAAACAACACTGAATGGTGGTATTGGAGTTATTTGATAGTCTGGATTTATATATTTCATTATTAATAATAGCTATAGGCTGTGAATATCTCTCCACCCTACTGTCCTCCTCTCCTTCCATCTGGACTCAGAGAAAGAGGGATCTTTAAGAAGGTGAATCCTACTTATGTTCTGGATTGCTTCCTATCTGCCGTCTCTTGAAGTAGCATTTTGATCAAATATTCCTACTATCTCCTGCATTATTAACCTTTTTTAAAAAATTTTTTGTTTTGTTACTTTTTTCTTCCAAACTGTGTGAAAAGCTCTAATCTTAAATAAATCATACCCTCCCTGTACTTTATGCTCTTCTTTGCTTCTTTCCCTCTCTTTCTGTTCTTTCCAGTTATTCTTGTGAAAGAGAAGTCCATACTTCTGGTCTTCACTTCATCGTTCACGCATCACCCACTATAGCCTACCCTGAATGTGATCATCACTGATAGGAGCCTAGGTCCTTTTGGTTTTCAAGAATCTGCAAAGTGCTTGAGATCTATAAGAAGAATTGATTGGCTTAAATACAAAAAGAAAACTAGAAAATTTTAATCTGTGATAATTTTATAAGGAAAAACACTGTATACCTAAATTTATTTATGATACATTTAATGTGGAATTTGGTACATTTTAATATTTGCCATAATATGGGTAAGATTTCCAAAAATCAGCATATTCAGAGTTTAGGAGAGTTTTAGATGGTCCTGTTCAGAGATATCCTAATTGCCAAATCCAGTTGACCATTTTCAGTTCTTATTTTTAAAAAATGAAGCATAATAATAAAATAAAATTAACTTAGAAAAATGAACAGCATTTGATAATGTTAACCATATCTGCCTTTTTCTTTTCTTCTTTTCTCTTAACTCAGTTTCTGTGATATCAGCATCTCCTAGTTTTTACCAACCTCTTTGAGCACTCCTGCTCAGTCTCCTCTGGATTTTTCTCCCAGAGTTCCATCTTGATTGTCTTCTCACTTTATCTACTTTCCTCGGAATCTCATCCAGACCCAGATTCTTGTTCTCCCTTATATTCTGAGTTCCATCACCATCCATGCTAGCACCTCAACCTCAGCTGCTCTTCTCTTTGACCTTGAAAGTCTTCTCTTCCTCTCCTGTTCCTGTCTGAGATCTGGGGGACCTCTTACACCTTTCTTTCTTTCACATCTTATATCCAGTCGATCAGCAAATTAAGTCAATTCCCTTGTTCTTTTGAATATCTGTCCCTCTCCACTTTTTAAAAACAATTCTGGTTTTGTCACTCCCATGCTTAATCCCTAAATCCCCCTTAATCCCCAAGTAGTTCCCACTAAATTGGGACAAAGCCCCAATCTTACCATGATTCATAAGACCCTCCATAACCTGGCCTCTGCCTGCCTCTCCAGCATCAATTCCAGCGACTCTTCTCTCCCCACTCCTTCCAATCCATAAGCTGTAGCCAGACTGGCATTCTTCTTATTTCACTCTCACAACGGTCTCTTCCCTTTTCACAAGGAGGTCCTCACCCCAGGACATCTTTCCATCCACTCTTTCCCTAGACAAGCCTTCCTTGAGTCTCCAGATCATGTCGGCTTCCCCCGTACCCCATACCATCCACCACCATTACATTCTCATTGCACTGTGGGCCTCACCTACTGTAGCTCTCCAACACACTTTAAATTCCTTGTTCAATGTCTGGTTTTCCCAAAAATAAGAGTGCCTGATACTTACTGAATAATTTCTGTGTGCCAGAAAGTTTTATATAGATATATATATCCTTTTATTTATTTTTTTAAAGATTTTATTTATTTGAGAGAGAGAATGAGTGAAAGAGGGAGTATGAGCAAGGGAGGAGCAGAGGGAGAGGGAGAAGTAGACTCCCCACTGAGCAGAGAACCTGACGTACGACTCTACCTCAGGACCCTAGGATCATGACCTGAGCAGAAGGCAGACATTTAACTGACTCAGCCACCCAGGTGTCCCTATATTATCTCATTTTAATTATCACAACAATTATGAAGTAGGTTCAGTTATTACCCTAGTTTTACAGTGAAGGAAACTGAAGCACTGAGAAATTGAAGCCACATAGTGGGTTATTAAAACTAGAACTGAGGTAGTCTGTATCCAGAGCCCATGGCTATCCATGATTAATACCGCTTCAGTGAACCAGTAAGCTCTACAGGGGCAGGGGCCATATCTTGTACCTCTAGAACCAAACAGAGTATTGGTACTTAATAGGTGCCAACAAGACATTGCTAAAATAATACAGTCCAAATTCCTAGGGTCGTATACAAGGTCTTCCATTACCTTACCCTGACCTACCCCTCCAGTCTTTTTCCCAGTAGGCTTGTCCCTTCTTCCCCAGGTCCTATGTTCTAGCCACATAAGCAGTTCCATGAACAGCCCTGAGTGAGTCACACTTCTGCCTTCTGTATGTTCATTAACTCATTATCAATTTATTCACTCTTCATTCATTCATTTACTAAATACCTAATGAAGGTCAGGCAGAGAGCAAAGTTCTAGGATAGATGTACACTATAGGAACACAGAAGAGGGATATGTAAATAAGACCGAGGAGTTAAAGTCACTCAAGAGAGGTAACAACACTAAAATTGAGTTTTCAGGGGCGCCTGGGTGGCTCAGATGGTTAAGCGTCTGCCTTCAGCTCAGGTCATGATCCCGGGGTCCTGGGATCGAGTCCCACATTGGGCTCCTGGCTTAGCGGGGAGCCTGCTTCTCCCTCTCCCTCTGCCTCTCCCCCGATCATGCTCTCTCTCGCTCTGTATCTCTGTGTCTCAAATGAATAAATAAAATCGAGTTTTCATTTCCCTGGATTGTGCATATCTTCATAACAAGCCCCTACTTATCCTTCAGGACTCTGTTCAAATGTCTCGTGCAGTGGTCTCTACATATGGAACTTGCAGACACAGTGTGCTATGTGTCTCTAGATGATGACCTCCCCTATCAGACAGTTGGAGCCTCTACTCTGTGTATTAGTCTCAGCACCCTGGGTTCCTGGCACAGAGGAGATACCTAGTAAAACACTGATGAATGAACAAATAAAAGAATCATCCTTTTGCTGAAAACACTTCATTTCACTGTACAGCTCTGTGCACTTACCTGAAACCATAGAGTTTGGATTCATTTACAGAACAGACATATATATTTTCCTTAACAAACAAGAGATTGGAGAGCACAGACACCAAGCATCATCACATGATTTTATTTTAGACATAGATGTATAAATTATGTAAAAACACTTAAGAGGACACACACACATACACACACACACACACACCACATACACTGACCTATATTCTTTTGCCAATTTGGTGAACCTAATTACTTGAGAAAATAATTCACATGATCAGGCACATTCTCCTGAAAGTTCTGGACACTGTGAAGAATATTACATGACAGAAGGTTAGCGTATTTTCTGAAATGAAATGATTCTCCCATCAATGTGAAAAAGGACTTTTCATTATTAGAAACAGGCCCTAAATGTTAGGCTGCTAATGTGTTTTGTACATGGGTGAAAAAAATCATGCCATTTATATATTTTGGACTAACATCAAAGCACACTTATGTCACACTGTTCTTTTTGGGTTTGTCATATGGAGGGCTCTTTGAAAATTGTAATGAGATGCAAGCTTACCCCAATGTCCCCTTCTCTACTCATCATGAAGGACATCTTTGACTCTTAGGGGAATTAAAGCTCTTACAGGAGCTGCTGAGGGTCATGCCTGGAATTCTGCAATCCTGTTTCTGTTTGAGTGTGTAACCCTGAGCTACTTTTCTCTCTCTCTCTCTCCTTCTCAGGATAAATTTTTTCTTTTTTCTTTTTTTTTTAAGATTTATATTTATTTATTTGACAGAGAAAGACACAGAGAGGGAACACAAGCAGGGGGAGTGGGAGAAGCAGGCTTACCGCCGAGCAGGGAGCCTGACGCGGGGCTCGATCCCAGGACTCGTTCTCAGAACCCTGGGATCATGACCTGAGCCGAAGGCAGACACCTAACGACTGAGCCACCCAGGCACCCCTCAGGATGAATTTTTTCACCTGCCAAATGAGTAGGTTGGACTGAAGCAGGGTCAGCAAATGTTTTTGGTAAAGGGTGAGAAAGTAAATATTTTTGGTTTTGGACCACATGGTCTGTGTTGCAACTACTTAACTCTGTGATTGTAGTGTGAAAGCAGCCTTATAAAAGCATGTAGACAGACAGCCATGCCTGTTCTCCAATAAATTTTTTATTTACAAAAACGGGCAGTGGGCCAAATTGGGCCAGTGGGTCATAGTTCCAGGCACCTGGGCTAGAGAATTCTAGGATCCCTTTTAGCTTTTTTTTTTTTTTTTGCCATTTATTCAGTTTAAATCATCATGTGAGAGTTCAGAATTGGGAGATAACCAGGGGAAAAAAGGAGCACACTTTAAAGAATCATTGGCTGGATGAGATTACTATATTTGACTTATCTTTTCACTTGGAATCTTTTAACTTTGTAGCATAATGCCCCTATTATATTTAGCAATTAGAGTGCCATCACAAAGTAAAATGTAAAACCATTATTCCTTGAAAAGAGAAAAGGCTTGCGGTATGAAATGATGCATGCAAGGAGTGTGGGTGATAATTTACTCATATAATCATTTCTATTTCAGTTCTATGGCAAGTATTTCTGGAGATGGCTCACACGGCAAGGAGATCTTTAAGATGTGCACACCATAATTAACCTTTTTATATACTCTGATAGAAATATCAATAGTCTTCTCTCCATGTTAGCAGTTTTAACTTTACTTATATAGTCTATGGAATGATTTGAATTAAAGAATGATGATTATAAGGAAAAAAACCCACAAACCCTTTATACCTTGGGTTTAAAACAAAACATGCATATTCTTCCTGTTATTTTTATATCATGCTGAAGTTCTAGACAATGAATGCCTCTCTCTCTTTTTTTCTCCCTGGCAGAGGGGATTAAACAACTAGCTAGTACTTCTGTCATATATAGACCAGTGATTCTCAAAATATGTTTCTGCGCTAGCAGCAACAGCATCACCTAGGAACTTGGAAATGCAAATCCTCTGGTCCTACCCCAGATTTACTGAATGAGAACCTCTTGGCCTGCAGCCCTGCAGTCAGTTTTAAAAAAGGCCTCCAAATGATTCTGATGTCTGATAAAGTTTGAAAACCACTGTATGGATTAATACTTTCTAGAAACATAAATTAAATGGAAGACATGGCCTCATGCAAAGAGCAGATGACCTTAGAATTTGCATATGCAGAAGGTGTATAATGAAGGCAATATGCCTCTAGCTATATTTCAAGAAGAAGGGAGCTGAGGAAGGAAAACAATAGGGAAGGAGAGAGACACAATTTTGGTGAGTAGGTAGAGCCAGAAAACCTTAGAGCTTCCATTTGCCGAGGTGGCTACGCTCATACACATCACTACCACCTCCTGCCTCAAAGTCATTTCTTTCAACAGCCCTTACCATGATCGATGGGTGAGGATGGTGCTTAGGTGATGGGGACATGGAAATGAGAATTCACGGTCTTGAAGTGAAAAAAGAAAAAGAAATGTCTCCCTTGAGAATCTACAGTGAGCACCTCATAGGCAAAATCAAAAGGGAGAGGCTGAATCACAGGAGAGAGAGACGGGATGAAGAGAACAAAAACAGGAGAAATAAGGGGATAGAGAGAGTAAGCACGAAACAGTTTTATTTGTACGAGAACATTTAGAAATTTGCTTTTAATCCCTCCAATTACTCAATGGCAGCCTCTGCTTTGATTTGGAGATATGGACCCCTGATGGTTCTTTTTTTTTTTTTAAAGATTTTATTTATTCATTTGAGACACAGAGATACAAAGAGAGAGAGAGAGCATGAGCAGGAGGAGAGGGAGAAGCAGGCTCCTTGCTGAGCCAGGAGCCCAGTGTAGGGTCGATCCCAGAACCCCGGGATCACGACCTGAGCCAAAGGCAGACGCTTAACCATCTGAGCCACCCAGGCACCCCACCCCGATGGTTCTTTATTCTCACTGCTCCTTTGAACAGAACCACAGAACTGCAACCAAAAGTCTTTCCTTCCCTTAGGATGCTTAGAGTTGGGAAAAAGCAAAAGTAACTCAGAGACCTAAACCATTAAGCTACGTATGGGTCAGAAACAACATATTCTTATACTAACATCCCCTGATCATCTTCCTAGTTCTGTGGCATAGTATTTCCTGGAACCTCATCTTAAAATTGTCTTTGTGTCCACCAGGGGAGGGTTATAGATGAAACCATGTTATTAAAAACTAACACCAAATCAAACATTACAGTGCTTTTAGAACATGGATGATTTCTAGAAGTCACCTTGTCAAACAGACTAAAACATTTTTAAAGAATGTTTTATCATTTTAGTCAAGTAATATGTATGTCCATTATTGTTTTAAAAAAATTCAAGCAATTTACAGAAAGGTACAAAGAAAGAAGCAAAGAATTTCCCAAAGTACAGATGCCTAACATTTGGTGAACAGAATGCATACATACAAAGAGAGGGTAGGTAATTAGAAATGGTTTCAGAAAGGGGGTTAATATGGTACATGCTATTTTTAGAAACAGTTTTTATTTTGGAATAATTTTAGATTTATAGAAACATTGCAAAGACAGTACAGAGTATTCTCATAAACCCGTCATCCAGTTTCCTCTACTGTTAAATCTTACATTATCATGGTACATTTAGCACAGCAAAGAAACCAACATTAGTATATTATTATTAACTAAATCCAAGACTTTATTTGAATTTCACCAATTCTTCCACTAATGTCCTCTTTCTGTTCCAAAAGCCACACTGCATTTGGTTGTCAGGTATTAGTCAGGATTCTCCAGAGAGGCAGAACCAATAGGATGTGTGTGTGTGTGTGTGTATGTGTGTGTGTGTGTGTGTGTATAGAAAGAGAAAGAGACTTATTATAAGGAATTAACTCATGTGGTTATGGAAGCTGGGAATTCCCAAGATCTGCAGTCAACAAGCTAAGTCCCACGGGTGACGATGTATAGTTTTAGTCTGAAAGCTGACAGGCTGGAAACACAAAGGAGTTGATTCTTCAGTTCAAGTTTGAAGACTGGAAAAAACTGATGTCCCAGCTCAACACAGTCAGGCAAGAGGATTTTCCCTTTTCTCAACTTTTTTGTTCTTTTTACGTCTTCAATTGATTGGATGAGGCCCACCCACGTTAGGGAGGGCAATCTGCTTTATTCAGTCTACCCATTCAAATACTAATTTCATCCAGAAATACCCTCACTTGGGACACACCCAGAAGAACTTGACCAAATATCTGGGCAGCCTGTGGCCCAGTCAAACTGACACACAAAATTAACCATCACAAGTATACATAATTCAAATTTAATATATCCAACTTGCCAGATCATTTCATAGGTGACACCCTTCATTTAAAGTGCTCACAGTAAGCAGCTTTCTAGAAGCCCCTACACTTCTGTCCCCATCAGTTTAGTTGAATACTTTCCACAAGTTTGTGTTTGAACTCATAACTTTTAAAATCATGTAACTTCCAGCACCTGGCTGGCTCAGTCAGAGGAGCATGTAACTCTCAATGTCAGGGTGTGAGTTCAAGCGCATCTTGGGTGTAAAGATTACTTAAATAAATAAAACTTTAAAAAATAAATAACATTAAAAAAAACTGATACGGTACCAATGCAGAAAAGAATGAATTGTTATTTCCATAAAGACTGGGTCGAGAGTGTTAGGAAGACTGAAGAGATATAAAGTAATTCAAAATTTGCTTTTGGATTAGATATGAGCATCACAATGGTAAAATATTGGGAGGCGGAGGGGAGTCTAGGAGGATTCTGCACTCAGATTCTTTCCCAAGTGTCTTTCAGCTCTTGTTTCATTTTAAAGAAAATTGAGACCGGAAATCCTGGAGAGTACATTATTGGTATAGTTCATGCAAAAAAGATGGCCAGGGGGAATTCCAATCAGGGGACCACTTTCAAAGAAAAGATCTTGGCCCCAAATCAAAAGATTGGCAAATGACCGTATATGTGGTTTATGTTAAAATATGCAGTTAGTGAAGATGAAAAAGTTCTAGAGATGGAAAGTGGTGATAGCTCTACAACAATATGAATATATTAATGTCGCAAGACTGTACATTTAAAAATGTCTAAAATGGTAAATTTTGTTATCTGTATTTTACCACAGACCAAAAATGAAATATGTAAAGTATGTATATTTTTTCAGATTCCTTGTTTTAACAAGTAATTTTTGTTAACTTACAAATGTTTGCATTGGATAAGAGGGCTTATTCTGTATTAAATTTATTTTTACTCTAATTTACTAGAAGAAGGGGATACCAATATGAAGTTGAATGAATTATTAGGTAAATGATCCCTTTTCTAATTTTAAATCAAGAGATTTTAATTCTCTGACATAGCTCTAAATTTAAGAGAAAAAATTCTTATGAAAAACTTTAAGAGGTTAGAATAGTGCTTCTTAATCCAAGGCATGGCCAAGTCCTAAGGTGCATTTAGAAATGCATGGGCATGTTTTTAGTGATCATCATAGTTGAGGTGATCTTGGCATTCTGGTACCTGGGCTCCAGAGATGCCAAACATCTTACAATGCACAGGACAGTCCTGATATCAAAGACTTGCTCACCCCAAATGTCCATAGTTCCCTCAGTGACAAAGATTGAGGTAGTCAATATATTTTTAAAAATTATGTTTCAATTTTGCGTGGTATCTATTGACATCCTTATGAAATTTGAGAAAACGCATATTTTACTTTCCTCTCCCTGTCTAACTCCATTTTTTGGTTGTGTTATTCTTTCTAATGCTTGGGTGTATAACATTTATATCCTGTTCTGAAACCATAATTCAAACAGTTGTTTAGTCTTGATTCTGTTTTAAATGATTTAGTGCTCAACACCAGAACTTTTCATGCCATGGCTTCTCCATTTTGGTGCCCTTTATTTTGATTCATTTACTTGGTTGCCTCATTTTTGTCATATAGTAGTTTTTTTTAAAAAAAGATTTATTTATTTTAAAGAGGGGGTTGGGGCAAAGGGAGAGGGAGAGAGTCTCAAGTAAACTCTGTGCTGAACATGGAGCCTGATGTGCGGCTCAATCTCACAACCCTGAGATCGACCTGAGCAGAAACCAAGAGTCGGTCGCTTAAACTGACTGCACCACCTGGGCACCCTGTCATGCAGTAGTTTTTAAGTAACTTATTTTTGATTCCAAGAAAAGTTCATGGATTTTGATTTCTTTACATTCTTTGATGCGTACTATCTGTTGCATTTATCCTAGCAGCATAATTTAATCGGGTTTAAATTTTTCAAGTCACACATTCTTTTCCTCAGAACTCTGTAGACATTGCTGCCCTGTCTTTGGTTTTGAGGGTGATGTGGGGAAGTCTGGGGTCAATCTAGTTTCCTCCTTTATAAGTGACTTACTTTTTGCTGGTATATGAATTTCTATTTTATTAGTTTTGTTTAGGAGAAATATTTTTTTTTAATTTTTTAAATTTATTTATTAGAGAGAGAGAGAATGAGAGCGCGAGAGGGAAGAGGGTCAGAGGGAGAAGCAGACTCCCTGCTGAGCAGGGAGCCCGATGTGGGACTCGATCCCGGGACTCCAGGATCATGACCTGAGCTGAAGGCAGTCGCTTAACCAACTGAGCCACCCAGGCGCCCCTAGGAGAAATATTTTTAAACAAAAACAATTGGGTTAAAGTCCTAAAATTCATTTTAGATATTTTAAGTGTGAGGGGTAGAGAGAAACATTTCTTAAAGTTCCTTTGAGATGACTTGGCTATAAGAAAGAATTTAAAATACTTTTAAAGGCACTTTTCTATTATCTTGTAAATATAATATTTGGTACATTCAAAAGATCAAATATAAAATATGTACAACATAATCAAAATAAAAACTTTAAAATAATCACTCAACTCAAGAACTAAAAGGATCACCAATACTATTGCATCTACCACGGGCTCCTCCTCTGTTCTATTTCCCTCACTTTCCCCTGACGGAGCAACTCTCGTGTACGTTTATCCTTCCTTTGCCATATTCCAAATAGTTTTATCATGTATGTATATATCCCTAAGCAATATATCATTTTGCTCATTTTTGAGTTATATAAAAATGATATCATAGTATCTATAATCTTTTGAAATTCTCTTTCAGTCAAGCTAATATTTTTAAAGATTCATCCCTGTGTTGTCTTACCATACAGCACTCACTTTTTAATAGCATTTTTTGGTATATAATTTACATGCCATAAAGTTCACCTTTTAAAGTACATAGTTCAACAACTTTCAGTATATTTAGAGTTGTGTGACCATCACCATCTTCTAATGTTAGATTATTCTTATCAGCCCCCAAAAGAAGCTTTATACCTATCAGCAGTTCCTCCCAATCCCCTTCTCCCCTGATCTTTCGTACCCTGTCTCACCACCACCATCTGTGATCCCACCTCTACTGTATATCAAGTGTCTGTAGACATCTACATCTATTCTCTGTCCCATTCTGTCGCTCTCCATTTGTCAATTTTTCTAGCAGTCTGCCAAAATTATAGTCGTAATTATTATTATTATTTTTTAAAGATTTTATTTATTTGAGAGAGAGAGAATGAGAGAGAGAGAGCATGAGAGAGAAGAGAGTCAGAGGGAGAAGCAGACTCCCTGCTGAGCAGGGAGCCCAATGTGGGACTTGATCCCGGGACTCCAGGATCATGACCTGAGCCAAAGGCAGTCACTTAACCAACTGAGCCACCCAGGTGCCCAGTCTTAATTATTTTTTTAAGATTTTATTTATTGGAGAGGGAGAGTCGGAGAGAGGCAGAGGGGAAAGGAGAGAATCCCAGGCAGACTCCCCACTGAGCCTGGAGGCAGAAATTAACATTGGATGCTAGGTAATTTCACCTGTAAAATGACATGGGTGAAAGACTATTGGTAGGGGGAGAAAGTGGGTATGACTAAATGGGTATTTATGGCCCTATGATCTATCCTTTCCTTGAAAGTTTCTGAAGAAAAAGTGGAAAGATCATTCTGTTGCATTCCTCCATTCTTGTTTTTAAAAGAACAAGTCCCAAGCCCTACAAATGGCTTGTATTGAACTTTCACATTTGAATTAAAGATTGTTAAACATGAAAAAAAAATTACATGAGCCTAGTCTTTCTTTATAGGGAGATTCTAAACTATGGATTCCATTGCTTTAGTAGCTTTAGGACTATTCAAGTTTTTTAATTCATAAGTCAGTCTTGGTAAGTTCTATTTCCTAAGAATTATCTCATTTTATCTAGGTTTTCAAATTTATTGACATAAAATTGCTCATGGTATTTTCTTCTTAATCTGTGCTGTATCTATATTTACATTCCCTTTTTTAGTCTTTGTATTATTTCTACTCTCTTTTATTCCTCAGTCTTACCAAAAGATTGTTTTTTGTTTGTTTTACAATTTTTTTTTAAAGATTTTATTTATTTATTTGACAGAGAGAGACACAGCGAGAGAAGGAGCACAAGCAGGGGGAGCAGGAGAGGGAGAAGCACTCTTCCCGCCGAGCAGGGAGCCCGATGCTGTTTTACAATTTTATTTATTTATTTGAGAGAGAGAGAACGAGACACAGAGAGAGCATGAGTGGGGTGAAGGGCAGAGGGAGAAGCAGAGTCCCATTGAGCAGAGAGCCCAACATGGGGCTCGATCCCAGGACTCCAGGAACATGACCTGAGCTGAAGGCAGACGCCTAACTGACTGAGCCACCTACGTGCCCCAAGATTGTCTGCTTTTTAAGTCTTTTCAAAAAGCTGACTTTCATATATGTCTTTCTGTTGTAGTTTTCAATTTCATGGAATTCTCTTATTTTTATTGTTTCCTTTTTTTTTTTTTTACTTTGGGTTTCTTCTTTTGTTCTTTTCTAAATTCATAAGATGGGGGCTTATTTCATTTTCAGACGTCTTTCTTTTCTAATTATGGCTGACAAATTTCCTTTAAAAATATTAGTTCTCACTGGTTATATTGTCATTATAATCTAGCTTTAAAAATTTAAACTTCATTATGATTTCTTAATTGATAAATGAATAAGTAATCTCTTCTCAAAGATGTGAGAACTTTGAAGATACCTTTTTGCTCTTGACTTTTGTATTAATTGAATTGTCATCAGAGAATACTATCTTAGGAGGTCAACTTTCAGACTGTGATTCAAAGTTCCTTTAGTATGAATCTATTGATGATAAACTCTCAGTTTTTGTTTAATTGTGTCTTTATTTCAGTCTAAAACAGTGAATAGTTCATAATTCTTTCAGCAACAAATAATATTATTCCATTGCCTCCTATTTTCTGTTGTTACTGCTGAACATTCCACTGTCCATGAAATGATCCTCTTTTTGCCATGTCTTTCTTCTCTAGCTGCTTTAAGAACTTTTGTCCTTGTTGCTCTAGAGTCATTTCGTAAAATCTAGGCATTGATTTTCTTTTTATTTATCCCATTTGGGAATATTGTGCTTTTTATTTATCCTCTTTGGGAATGTTGTGTTAGGAGTTGGGGAGACTACCAATCTGGGGTCACATTAGCTGTCTTTGGGAGTCCTGGCTTAATGCAGAATCTCAGGTTCAGTTCCCCATCCTTGCTGTTGACTCTAGGTTCAGTATCTAAATTGCAATCTGAAATTGTAGATTAATAGTTTATAGCATTTCTGGAAGTTTCTCACCGATTAGTCCTTGATTAGCTTCATTCTTGCCTTCTGTGGCTTTGATTTGACATATGTTAGACTTTCTCATTTCATCCTCAATAAATAAATTATTCTCATATTTCCCAGTCCTTTTTCTTTCTGGATTGTATTCTGGTTAATTTATTCATTTCTATGTTTGAGTTCATTAATGCTTTTTCATCTGTGACTAAGCTGCTTTTTAACATGTTTTGTTTTTTCTTTCAACATTTACATATTTTATATTTAGATGTTCCATTTTGTTATTTTTCAGAACTGCCTGATCATTCTTAAACGTTTTCTGTTGCTTGCTTATTCTTTTGATTCTGTATTTAAGTACTTCGTAAGCAGCTAGTCTATATCTGACAGCTCTAATATAGATGGCTTACCTCCTTTTGACTGTGAACTAATAGTTGCCTGATTATAAATTATGGGAATCTCATGGGATATACCGTAAGATGATTTCCTATGGATATTTGGTTTGGTTTCTGTTAGGAGTTGGGAAGACTACCAATCTGGGGTCACGTTAGCCCTCTTTGGGAGTCCTGGCTTAATGCAGAATCTCAGGTTCAGTTCCACATCCTTGCTGTTGACTCTAGGTTCAGTATCTAAATTGCAATTTATAGTATCCTTCTGGCATTTTCCCTCAGTATAACACAGTTCTCTCCTCTGCTTCTTGTTCAGAACATTTGTCAGCTCACTGCTCCAAGCTCCAGTGTTGACTCAGCTTGTTCTTTTTATTTAGGGAGTGGGGGACAGAGGACTGGACTTGGAGATTATTTTACCCACTTCCAGGGAGTCTAGCAACAAACCAAAATGTTTTATTTAGGATCTAATTGGTTTCCAGCAGAGAGTGTCTTGTCTACCATTGCTGCTGGAAGTGCAAGTCCTATTCTTAATTTGTGAAGCTCAGCAAATAAAACGCACATGCTGACCATTCTGCCTCTGTTTTCCCAGCACAAGGTGTCCTATTATGATTTAAAGGGTCAAGTATCTATAATTATTTTTGTATTTTCAATTACAAATAAGGAAACTGGGGCTCAGAAACGCTAAATGACTTACCCAATTTGTGATAAGGTGGGGGTGGGGCACTGGAAATCATGTTTAATGTCTAATCCAGTAGTCTTTTTAATAAATTCTTCTAATATTCTTTAGCTCCAATTTTAAAAGACATATTACATTAAATTTTGGCTGTAATTGTTTATATTATAACAAGATCTGTAATTTTATTTTTATGTCTATGCATGCCCAAGTCTAGATACATATATCCATGTATAATCACATCTATACATCAGTAAATCCAAGCCTATATAGAAACTATATAAATATAGTTTAATATATACATAGTCATGACTATAAGGAAGATACTTTGGAGTTTTAAAGGGAACTATAGAATCAATCTTGTCTTTCTCCAATAAGCATGGTCTTCGAGATCAAAATAATTGTACACATAGAACATTTGTTTTCATTTATTCACAAGAGCCAATAATTTCTGGTAAAGATTATGATGATTTGGATTAGCTATGGTAATCCATATTACTCTATGTCTCAAGTAGCCTTTTAAATAATCTCTCCATTGAGTTAACTCACAGGTTAAAATTATAAATTACATAAATACAGCAGGAGAAAAAAATGTGGGATTCCTTATGGGCAATGCTCATAAAAGTCCTCCAGAAATCCTTCGACATAAACAGTCCCTAGCATAGCATAGAATTAATAATATAGTCCGGGGAGAGCAAGGGGGAAAACTAGAGACAATCACTAAAGCAGTTAGTTCAATTCAAGGGAGCCTGTTACCAGAGAACCTGAGTGGAAAGGAGTAGAAGCACAGAGTCTGATATACCAGCACTCCAGCAAAGTTATGAATAGCTGCTAGAAGCTACCTTAGGATTTCTGCAATCCTATCTGATAGTTTCTATTTTATTAGTTTTGTTAGGAGAAGTATTTTTAAACATAAAACAATTAGGTTAATGTCCTAAAATTCATTTTAGATAATTTGAGGGTCAGGGGTAAAGAGAGATGTTTCTTAAAGTTCTTTTGAGATGACTTGGCTATAAGAAATAATTATCTATCCCTTTTTTAAACTTTTCATAGATTCCCCCCCCCCGGGGGGCATTTTAGTGTCTTTAATTTTTATGTCTATGTTAACACTGCAAGAGAAAAGAATGTACTTAGGGGGTTTTTTTCTTCCTTCAACCTTCTCTCCCATTTACATTTTGATTCTCCACCCTTAACTTGTGCCACCCCCAGAAAACTTATGGTATGTAGCTCCACCTACCAATAGCAGGTATTATTATATTTTTTTAAGTAGGCTCCACACCCAGAGCAGAGCCGAACGCGGGGCTTGAACTCACAACTATGAGATCAAGACCTGAGCTGAGATCAAGAGTCGGACGCTCAACTGACTCAGCCACCCAGGCGCCCCAAAAAGCAGGTATTATTTTAGTCAAATGGGACACTAGTTTGACTATAATTACACTGAGGTATTTTTCTTTTGTGGGGTGACTGTGAACCTTTTATTCTTTTTTTAATTTTATTTATTTATTTGAGAGGAGAATGAGATAGCATGAGAGGGGAGAGGGTCAGAGGGAGAAGCAGACTCCCCGCTGAGCAGGGCGCCCAATGTGGGACTCGATCCCAGGACTCCAGGATCGTGACCTGAGCCGAAGGCAGTTGCCCAACCAACTGAGCCACCCAGGCGCCCAGTGTGAACCTTTTAAAAATCCGTATTATTAAGATTGTTCACAGCATGGTCCACATCTGCTACTTCTCTTGAAAAACACTAACAGATGAAAATCTTTGTGAATTTTATGGGCAAGAGTTGAGGTGTGGAGCTTGGAGCAGCAGGGCCTGTATCTCCCCTTAAATGGTAGGAGCCACTAAGATAACGCAACTTGGAGGGAAAGGGCACACGGAAGTAGGTGGTTTCAACAAGCCAACTCTGTAACTGACTTTCCCAGAGCCGATTTCTAATTTTTCAGTAAATGATTATTCATCTAATGGATTGCTCAAGACCTTTGCTTCTCTTTTTCAACTTCTACCTTTTACATAATAACATGAAACATTATAGAAGATGAACTTAAATTATTTATGCTACACATACTTCATATCTGCTACAAAGCTTAAGAGGGAAATTACTGCCCTAAAATTTCCAACAAAGCCGTCCCCTAGGGGTTTGGTCTCTGCGTCTGGCTGTGAATGGGTACTCCACCACATTTGCTGCTTCTAGAGCATTTCATCAATTCAAACTCCCTTTGCAGTCTGAGTTGCCTGGTATTACTATCATTATTTTTCAATAGCAACAACAGTTTCACTTGTTAAAGAAACCAGCTAATTCTTAGAGACTTACCAATGGGAGAAGTTGGTAACACAACTGAATGTTTCTAATTGCGGAAAGAGATGTCCTTCTTAAGTCTCCTGACACAGTCAGAAGTTAGGGCAGCGAGAGAAGCTTATTACACTGGGAGCCCAGTGGGAAGCCACAGCCGTTGGCATCTTCTCAGGGGAGCCAGGTCACTCATTATTTTAGTGTTTGTGCTAGTGAACACCTTCGAAGCGAAAATTAATTTCCCATTTGGGTTACTTAGCTTAGTATTTTGAATGCTGAAGTTTTCCACATCATCCTTAGCCACAAATTTTTTTCCAGAATAATTGAGTTAAAAAAAATGATTTCTAATAGCACATAAAAAGAGATTTTGAGAGATTTTGTTATTTCCCATGGTTTCCTTATAGACATTTTTTTAAAGATTTTTTTCTATTTATTTAACAGAGAGAGAGAGAGAGACACAGCGAGAGAAGGAACACAAGCAGGGGGAGTGGGAGAGGGAGAAACAGGCTTCCTGCTGCACAGGGAGCCTGATGCAGGGCTCTATCCCAGGACCCTGGGATCATGACCTGAGCCAAAGGCAGACGCTTAACGACTGAGCCACCCAGGTGCCCCTCCTTATAGACATTCTTAATGATGATCTTTCCTTAAAGGAAAAAACTGAAATAAAAGTGTATAGTATTATATATTAAAATGAAAGTTAAATGTTTTATTGTGAGGAGGGGATGAAGCTCTCCTCAAAACACCCAGGGGATCAATGAAAAGCCACCTATTTCTTTCTTTAAAAATTCCAAACAATTAAAACCTCCAGCGTGCTAATCAAGAATAAGCTTCAGAATATTAAGATCCTTCCAAACCTGCCTGAAGTCCTGCCTATTTTGCATCTGTCACCCCAAATCTGGTTGTTAGTGAATGGCAAGGACAAAGGCCTTTCTTAATCTATCCAGCTGCTCCCACTCCTGCCAGAGCATCTCTGGAGACAAGAGGCAAGCCAGAGGAGCATGAAATCAACCAGTTTCCACTTCCTCTTCTCACTGCTCCCCTACCCATCAAGACCTCTAATTCTGAGTGGCTGGAGGAGCTTCTGATGCCTGTCCAGGTCCCCTTCTGCCAACCCTGCACATGGGCAGCCTCTCCACAGGAACACATTCCAAGCTGCCGAATGCTCAGTGTCACTTCCTCAGCACTAAACTTTTAGATGGCTCTCCGAGCAGGCAACATTTGGGGGAATTTTGCTGTCATTTCCTTAGAAAGGGGCTACCAGGATGGGTTCTTAATGTCCTTACGAGGAGCTATGTTTAGGATAAGTTTAATAAGTTATTAAATAACTCTGGTAGATGAAATGCACTATACACATGAGAGTAAAGGATGGAAAACCATCTTCTATTTCTACTTTAATACTATATAATGTCGTGTATGAGTGAGTTGTTGCTGTTGTTGTATTTTAAGGGGTTCTGAGGAAAGAGATGCATCCTAAAAATAAGGCAGATGGAAGTCAGAGTAGATAGAGGGAAGCTGTGGAGATTTGAGAAGTGGCAGTGAAATTTCTTTTTGATTAGGTTTAATGGTATCATCTTCTTCTTTTTTTTTTTTTTTTTTAACTTTTTGTGTGTTTTAGGTTAGAGGAGAAAATAACCATGTAGGAAAGCAAATAGATCTTTATTCTTGGAATGGCAAATAAAATTCTTCTCCCTTTTAAATTGAGAACCAGCAGGTGAAGATCATTGTTTCCAGGGAGAGATGTAAGGCTTTCTAGAAACCTCCTCAAAGAACTTCAGATGGACAAGCCCTGGAAGACTTAAGTTGGGATCCACTGCAGTCCAGGAAAATACTGAGTTTGAATCATAGTGACTGAACAGCTAATGTTCGTGAGGTACTCAACTGCACCAAGACGCATGTGCAGTTGACTCTGGAACAACTGTGGGCATTAGGGGTGCCCAACCCCACACAGTTGAAAATCCATGTATAATTTCCGACTCCCCCAAGACTTAACGACTAATAGCCTGTTGACTGGAAGCCTTACTGATAAAATAAATGGTCAGTTAACACATATTTTATATATTTTATATACTGTTATTCTTATAATAAGTAAGCTAAAGAAAATGTTACTAAGAAAATCATAAGGAAGAGAAAATACATTTATTGTACTGTACTGTATAAAAAAAATAATCCATGTGTTAAGTGGATCTGTGCAGTTCAAATTTATGCTGTTCAAGGGTCAACTGTATTTCTTTAGCCTTAGCTCTACATGTGACATTTTTTCAAATGTGTGTTTAAAATGTAGAGTGTAGGTTTTATTATGTGATTTTTAATTAAATAGGATGTTCCTTTTTTTAAAGATTTATTTATTTATTTTAGAGAGAGAAAGCATGTGTGCCTGTATGAGGGGGGAGGGGCAGAGGGAGAGGGAGAGAGAATCTCAAGCAGACTCCCTGCTGAGCATGGAGCCCGACACAGGACCCTGGGATCATGACCTGAGCCAAAATCAAGAGTTGGCCGCTTAACTAACTGAGCCACCCAGGTGCCCCATTAAATAGAATGTTACTTTTAGGGGCACCTGGGTGGCTCAGTAGGTTAAGCATCTACCTTTGGATCAGGTCATGATCCTGGAGTCCCAGGATCGAGCCCCACATTGGGCTGCCTGCTCAGTGGGGAGTCCGCTTCTGCCTCCCCTCCCTGCCACTCTCTCTCTCTTAAGTAAATAAATAAAATCTTTTTAAAAAAAGAATGTTCCTTTTATATTTGTACTTATGTGCTACAATGAAATTCTGTTTTATAGAAGAAAATAATAATTCCTCTTTGGCTAGGTTGATACCATGCCTATTGGAAGTCATAACCAGAATGATACAATGCCCAGGCACTGGCATTCACTAGATAGAACTCAAATTGTATGGTATGTCAAATGATGTAAAATATGGGGATAAGATACCCACTTTAAGGAACATTTATTATTATATTCATTCAAGAGACATTTTCTGAGCATCTCTGTTCATTCTACTGGATCACAAAGGCCAGTAGCAGAGATATGAGAATTCCTTACCATATCCAAGAAATCAAAAGGGATGGACAAATTTAGATAAACAGCACCATCCTGGATCTAAAGAAACTTACCTCAAATCCCATGGAATTTCAGTTTGGGGCTATATATTTTTATTCTTCAATATAAATTATCTCCAAACCCACCTACCTTACGATAAAGGGGATAAAGTAGAAAGAAGAAAAATGAAGCAGAAATTCCAAAGTAAAAGAAATACTTGACCATAATCATGTCAAAGCCAGGAAACCAAAAATTAATGTTTTCCTACAAAGGATGGAGGATGTCTAGTTGGGTTATTAAATGAGCACTGGAGTATGCAGAAAGGGCCATAAGGAGGATTTACTGGTGTTGGAAGAACTTTAGTCCTAGCATTTCATGACTTTTGTGCTTTCACCTTTATAGTTAGACAATTCTATTCATATGGTTAAAAAAATAAAAGAGCTAATACATGATAAAATTAATACTATGAGGGGATGGGAAAAGAGGTGAATTAGGTTGATTTGAAGGAAAATGATGTTTCAGAAGATATATATATATGTATATATATGTGTGTATATACATATATATACATATATATATTTAAAAGGTAGCAAGATTTCCAAATCAAATAGCTGGGACTAGCAACAATTTCAGGTCAAATACCACTTCTACATGGGAAGGAATTGTTTAAGGAAGCTGGTAGTGTCAGAGAAGACAAAATCCAATGCTTAGTTGTGAACATTTTGTAAGATTATCCTGTGACTCTTCATGTATTGGAATTAATAGCAGTTCCCTGGACCAAAATTTAGTCTAGAATATGTGCCTTTCTGGCAAATAAAGTCATTGGTAGTACCTGTTACAGTGATTTTAAACCAGGACCCTCAGTATAAAAGTGACTGTTATAATATTCTGTGAGCCATTTGCTTTACAGCCAGATAAAGTCATAAATATAAAATAAAGCTATGGAATATTTTCTTGTATCTCCTTAATGTTAATATCTCACATATATTTTAACAGCTTGGAAAGGGTGTCCAAAAAAAAAAAAAGGGTTTGGAAAATAATTACACATCCCTTCTCCAAAATCCCATCTACAGCTTTAGTAACTCAAGGAAGAAGTCTCAACTAAATAGTAAAGTTATTTTCAGATAAGAGATTTAAAAAGTAGAAACAACTGTGACTTTTAAAAGTCATCTACTTTCTATCCCTACCTGATCCTTCATAAAAAGCAAGTATTTTCTGAACATGTTATTATCCCAAATCAATAGACAACTGAATTGCATGTCCAGGACTATAGCTAGTTCATACAAACCACCCACTTCAGATACCCAAGCAACAATGAACACCCACTTCCCTAAAGTCAGAAGTCAGCATTACGTTGTTATGGTGCATTTTTAAATTTATATATTTTGGAGAATAACAAAGCAACAAATGAACCATTGTTGCTTTTTGAGTGTTTACTAGGTATTAAGCACTAAGCAAAGGGTTTGAAATAAATGGCATTGGGTCGGATGTAAACTCTGTGTGGTAGGGACTGTGCCTTCTTCTGCCTTGCATGGAATAGATATAAATGAAGGAATGGATTTGGTGTTCACAGTCTCAGGAGGAGAGAGAGGCAAGTACCATCTTCCTAATTTGTTAAAGGAGGGTGTTGATAAATGGATGGTTACTAAGCATTGGACAGCATCAGCTCTAAGAAGAAATATCAGGGAAACAGAGCCCACAGTTGCCTTTCTCCTGGATGAACTTTAGGCATCTTGTTGTGCTAGACAAGAACCATGGTGTGGTTCAGAACATGTCCAGTCAATCCTGGCCTACTGTCCTGAGCCAAACACTAATTGAAGAGGAACCTTTTAGATCACTTTGATTTGAGCCAGTCCTTTATCATACTGCTATCCTTTTTTTTTTCTATCAGAAAAAACGGATTTATTAAGTATTATTTACAGATGTTATTCCAGTAGTTGCCACATACTGGCCACTTACTATACGCTGGGCTCTCTGCCAAGCAGCTGACGTGTAATCCCTCTTTTAACTCTCATCTCAACACTATGAAATAAACATTATGCCCATTTCACAGATAAGAAAATGAAGATTCAATGAGATTCTATAATTTGTCCAAAGTCAGGGGATCAAACCTAGATCTATTGAATTTTATGGCTTTTAAGCTTGTTTGCTTCCCTGTATTTACCTATTATTCTATGGTGTGAATAATTAGCTGATGATCCAAATAAATTTTGATACCATGAGTGTATTCCCAGACACTTTTATTCCTTAAAGAAAACATTAGAGAGATACCCCTTTGAATAATGAAGACATGAAGAAGAGGGGGGGAATTCACTTGTTGGAAAGGCATATCCCAATGAAACTAATGTGATGATAAAAAAGAGGTAAATATAAAAGTTATCAATGAATAGAGAGACATGAAAGTGAATTAATTGGCATGACTAGTGACTGGAACAATCGCTAAAGGGATGCATCTACTGAAAACACCCGACAGGATTCCTGAAATCCACTCACCATTCACATTCTAGATATCCCACACCATCTCATTTTAGGTAACAGCATTTCTCACCTTTTCTGAAACATAGTCCTTGCTCCACCTCGTTCCTTATCCTAGAGCAGTGTTTCTCAACATGTTTTTCCATTATGCTCCCTCAAAGAGAAAAAAAAAAATTAAATACTCCCTTATAGAGAAATTAAATACTGAGATAAGATCTGTCAGGTAGGGCAGAGTTTTAGAGGGCCACAAACCATTTAATTGCCTAAGACGTTTTTGCTTTCCTAGGAACCAGTTTGCTCTGTTGAGAATGTTTGGGATAGCTACTTGATCCCCGCTTCTCCATCATATACCTGCTGTTACCTTCTAAACTGTTAAGGGTTATGGCTAAATAACAAGTGCTCAGGAAAAGCATGTGGAGAGTCAGCACAACAGTTCATGGGTGTCCCATTAACCCAGTCTGTGGCAAGTTAATTCATTTGATCCATTGGTCCTGTTAATTACAAGGCCATTTGCTCAACTGCATAGGCTGGTCAGAGGAATGGCCCAGAGGAAAGGCTCTAAATTCAGATGTCTCGGGTTCAAACCTCAGCCCCACCACTTCTCAGTAATGAGACTTTGGCCAATCATCTAACCCGGAGGTTCTCAATTGGTTGCAGTTTTGTGCTCTCTCCCCCAAGACATTTGACAATGTCTAGAGACATTTCTGATCATCACAACTGGGGGCGGGGGGAGGGGGGAACTATTGGTATCTAGTAGATAGAAACCAGTGATGCGGCTAAATATCCTATAAGGCAAGGCATAGGACAGCTCCTCACAACAAAGAATTATCCAGTCTAAAATGTCAACGGCCAGGTTGAGAAACTCCGATATAACCTTTCTGCTCCTCATTTTTGTCATTGTGCCCGATAGCATTCATTCCTTAACAGATATTTCCAACCCATCCCCTTGCTGCCTCTCTGGTGGAGTCTGGAAAGCTAGATACTCATTTGGCAGCCTCCTTGTGCCTTGTTGCTAGACATAGCCCAAGGCACAGCTCTGCCCAGTAAGATATAGGTGGAAATTTACTGGGGGCATGAGAAAAGCTTTTGTTTTTTTTACTGATACAAGAAAAAGATGAGACTGTTGTCATCTCCTTCTTCATCTTTCTACCTTGAACATGAGAGCAATGTGTAGAGTTCCAGGAGCCTTGTTGCTATCATTAGGGAAAGCCAGCATCCAAAGGCAGGGTGGCCTGGATATTGTTGAGACATGAATCAATGCCGTATAACCCTCCTATACTTCTTGTTACGTTAGAATATACAACTGCTATTCGTTTAAACATTCTTGATGTACTCAAATTTCAAATTAGGTTAATAATAGGGTTTTTCCACATTTTTTTATTGTGGAAAAATATATAAATAACATAAAATTTGCCATTTTAACCATTTTTAAGGATGCCATTCAGTGGTATCAATTAGATTCACAATGCTGTGCAGCCATTACCTTTATTTCCAAAGTTTTTTTATCACCCCAAATGGAAATACTGTACTCATTAAGCAATAACTGCCATCCCTTCTCCTCCACCCCCAAAGTCCCTGGTAACTTCTAATCTACTTGCTGTCTCTATGAATTTGCCTGTTAGAGATATTTCATACAAGTGGAATAATACAGTATTTGTCCTTTTGTGTCTGGCTTATTTCACTTAGTGTAATGTTTTCAAGGTTCATCTACATTGCAGCATGTATCAGAACTTGAGTACTTTCTATGGTTGAATAATATTCCATTGTATGTATATTTTGTTTATCCATTCCTCTGTTGATGGGCATTTGAATTGTTTCTACCTCTTGGCAATACTAGAGTTTTAAAAGGTAAAATAAAATTAAAAAGTAAGGTACTCAGAACAGTACTTAGTATTTAGAGGAATTCAGCAAATGTAAGTTTTTTTTTAATGTTTTATTTATTTATTCATGAGAGTCAGAGAGAGAGAGAGAGGCAGAGGCAGAGGGAGTGGGAGAGGGAGAAGCAGCCCGATGCGGGACTCGATCCCAGGACCCTGGGATCATGACCTGAGCCGAAGGCAGACGCTTAACCAACTGAGCCACCCAGGCGCCCACGGCAAATGTAAGTTAAAATTACTAGTGCTAACATTGAATAGCATCTCATCACATTCGCCCTGTCAACTGTCTTTTGTTCCGAGGAGGAATGTAGTAGTATGTGGGTACACTGGCATAAAACTATGATCAGGACCTACTGTACAATTCAAAGCAAACAGTACTCTCATTGGCCAGTCCCTATCAGCAGGATGGACATTTTCACTTATCCATCCATCCTTCTCTCCTTTCATCCCTCTCTCTGTCTGTTCAGAATGTATTAAGCACCTCAAGTGGGAGAAATACTATGCTTCAAATCTAAGCTGAAGTGACACATGATTAAATTGTTGCAAATAACAAAGAAGGAGAGGTCCTTAACAAACATTCCTGATGATGATGAAACAGTTCTGCAATCAATCATGAGCTTCAAAAATTTCCCTAGGACTGGGACGTGTCATTTGTCTAAATTGTCAATGAACTGGACACATGCCTTATGAAGTCCCCCGTCCTGCTAAGTACTTTTTAAACTGATTCATAAGTATTGTTGACTTTCATCCTTTGCACCTAAGTTTTCATTCACAGAGGTTCAACACAAAAGCTCCATCTAGTAACTGTCATGGCTGGTACCAGGAAGAGTGCCATTTTCGAAGCGGGAAAAACAAACTCCTCCCTCCAAGGAACAGGGACAGGTAGAGTATAGAGCTAAAAGGTCTGTCCACAGCAGAGGAGTGTAGCAAATCAACTTTTTAGCTGGTGGGAGGTACATTTTGGGGAGAATATCTGGTATGGGGAGGGTGTGTATCCTGAAGAACACATGAAATCAGCAAGTAGGAAAGAAGTGGAAGAAAAGGTAATAAATCTCAGATGACAGTGGTGACAGCATGTCCTAGTTTGGTGTTGAAGATCTTTGAGACAAGTGTGGATGGTCAGTCATTTAAGACCAACAACTGGAATAATGTTCGGAAGTCAGGTATTTATGAAGCGCCTGCTGTGGGAAATGTGTTTAATAATAAAAAAAAATAATTGGTAGCTTGCCCCGATGTATCTTACGATTTTAGAAAGTCAAGATGCACTCATCTACACACAATCTCTTCAGAAAACAAGCGGAAGAACCCATGAGAAAATCAGAATGCCATTGGGGCTCTGAGGTGGTACGTGAACTCCCCATTCGGGGAACACCTGTGAGGGAGCTAGACATTGAGCTGTACTGAGCAGTGGATAGAATGTGTACAGGCAGAACAGAAGAGTGCAAGAAAGAGAAATAGCATCAGTAGAGGAGTGCCGTGGCGATAGAAAAGAGGCAGAGGGCTGAGTAGGCGGTAGAGACATTGACCTGTCTGGATACTCCTGGGAAATGAGGTTTAATAGCAAGACCGGTGCCAGGAATGACACAAGTACTAAGTAGTTCATTATTTCCAGGCTAGTCACAGGAGAATATGGCTTCATTTCTAGGTGTTGTAGATTCTCTTTCCGGTTCACCTCCCACCCCACCCAGTCTTTTAATATCATGTGTTTCATAGCACACACTCTAGGCAAGGTGAATACCTATTAATTTTTCAAAAAAATAAACCAGCTCTCAAAAAATGTTCTTGGTTTCCTCCAATGACCACCACCTGCCCTCCCAGTCCTCTCTGTACGTGATTTTCATTTAAATTGGCTCACTTACCTGGCATTTCATGCTAATCAAACCTGCCTTTGGTGGTCAGCCTGATACTGTTACTGCTACCTGCTATTTTATATTCTGGAATGAAAGGTGGTAGGGATAGAGCTCTTGTCTTTTGTTATTTATGTTTTGTCAAGCTCTGGGTACATTTCTGGCATTTTGTACTTAACAAGCATCACAAAGCACACCCAGGCCGAAGGATATCGCATCTGCTGTACAAAAGCAGCAAGCCCAGTGGTCTCCGTCCTGCAGGGTAGTGATAGATTGCACTGGGAAATGAGGCTCTTATCACAATCAATATGAAAAAAGAAATAACGTCTCAAGTGTATCTCTACGAACACTAGAAAAGCCTGAATGGGAATAACCCACACCCAGGAGACAACTGCTTTGCTTACTGAGGTCTTTATTCCTACAGTCCCTTTCTGATAAGTGTACATTGCCAAGTGTAGAAACTTAGAGTCACTTAAAATTATAGGTAGACTTAAAGTGAGTAGAGAGTGTTTCTACAGATAGTTTTTCAGTTGGGGTGGGGAAAGAAACTATTGACCCTTGATACTCATTTAACAAGATATTTTAACCATGAATAGGAAGGTAATAAAGATTAAGAACTTCCTTTTGAGTTTAGTTCTGGAGACTGTTTTTGCTAAGAAACTTATCTTGTGAAATATTTTATTACTTGATGTTATAAAAATATTTGTAAGTTGTTATTTAGACAACAGAAATGCAGAATTTTTTTAGCCAACATAACAGGGATTTATTTTTCTTTTTATAGACTGAATGAACATTTTAAGATACTGGCTACTAATGCTTTCCTTGTTTTTTGTAAATGATGTAAATCTGCATCTTTGTATCTATGGGGAAGTTTAGAGGTTGCAATTACTAATGTGACCACATGGTTAGAAACTCAATTGACTAATATTGTACAAAATCATTATAATTCATTACAGTAATTAAAAAGTTGAAAACTGGCTACCAAACGAATGGACCAGTTAAAGAATATTTTAGGACCTGCTTTGGTTGCATGAAAAATCAACATGAGAGTCTTCTTTCCTCAGATAATTATTTGTTTTTCCTCAAAAGTAAAATGAGCTATTCTTCAAGAATGCAGACCACTATCAAAAGGGTTAATATTTCCACATCCTTCAGTAAGGTTAGGTTACGTGAAAACAAAATGCCGCAGCCCATTAAAACATCAGGCATTCAATTTTTATGTTATATGTTTAATTCTACAAAAATCCATGATTTAAAAAGAGCCATGTAATTTAATTAGGATTAATCAATGTCAATTTAATAGAAGGCAGAAGAAAGTTCCCTCTATGTGTACATTAAAGAAAACCAAAAAATAAAACCCAAGTTACAAGGGGTCATAGTCACTTGTACCTCCAAAATTTAAAGAGTTAATCAACACTGTCTAAAAGGTTATGATAAATACAAAATAGTTTTATTGTATGTTACTGATACAGCTAACCAAACAAAAGGTACATTTCTACTTTCAAAAAATTTAAGCTAAATTATTTAGGATACAAATTTGGGAACATTAAGGAAATGGCATATTCCAGTATGAACATCTAAAATGTTGCCTAAAGGCTTCTAACACAACACAAGGACAAATTCTAATGTAGATGGGATAAGAACCTTATACATTTTCTCAAATCAGTGGTAATTCAATGATTTGCCCATTCGACTGACTTATATCAAGCACAAACTATGTGTCAGGCGTCAGGTTAAGCATGGAAATACAGGTTAGGATCCATTCACAGAGTTACCACTTAGACAAACAATGCCAGTACTGTGGGTCAAGAACCTTGAAAGAGGAGAACAGGGGCACCTGGTGGCTCAGTTGGTTAACCGTCTGCCTTCGGCTCAGGTCATGATCCCAGAGTCCTGGGATAGAGTCCTACATCAGGCTCCCTGCTCAGTGGGGAGCCTGCTTCTCCCTCTCCCTCTGCCCCTACCCCCCACTCATGTTCTCTCTCACTCACTCTGCTCTCTCTTGGTCTCTCTCAAATAAATAAATAAGTAAATCTTTAAAAAAAAAGAGAGAGAGAACAAAGGATAGTAAAGGAATGTGGAAGGATATCCAATCTAGCTTAGGAGGAATAAGGAAAGGTTTCCCAGAGGAGGTGATACTTGAATGAAACCTTGTAAAATAATTTAGCCACAGATTAGTTCACTGGAGATTGTTGGAATGCACACAGCTCCTATACTGTGCATAGTACTTTTTTAAAAAAATGTCTCTTCTTCCATTATGGTGTGTGTTTTGCAAGGGCAGGTTCATTTTTAAGCATATTTTGTGAGCTCCATTGTGTGTTTTTTCTGGTGTTTTATGCGATTTGACTACTAATGACTAATGAGAACCATATGAAGGCATTGCTACTGCATAACTGTAGTGTGGTTTTGCACTTAAAGGAGGTATTCAGATGCTCTAGTTGTAAATGTTCACGAAAAGCCTCTTCTGGAGTTGTCAAACTGCTTTTAGTGAGTCTCACCAGTGGTTTTACTTCTGCCGAGCATTGAGGGCTGGGTTGACTTTGAAAGGATTGAAATTAAATTACTTCATATTGTTATCCTGAATTTTATATTTGCTATTATTCCCTAAAGTAAACCTTAATAAATATTTTATGACCAGGAAAACAAACAAACAATGATAAATAAAAAAAATTTAGAAGGGAAGATCAGGGCATTCCAAGCACAAAGAACAGAATGTGAGGATGGTGAAGGAGGCATGGCGTGTTCTGCTCGCTAGGGAAGAGCACACAGGATATGATTTGAGATGAGGCTAGAGAGGCAATTGAAGGCCCTTATTTGCCTTCAGGCACTTCAATTCTCTAGATACCAGGGAGCTACTAAGGGTTTTAAATTTATTTTTTTAAGAAGTTCTTTCTGGCTATAGTGTAGAGGATGCAGGGAGATCAGTTAGGAGAAATGATGAAGACAGCGACTGGAGTAGGAGCAGTAGGAATGGAGAAGACAGACACATTGGAGAGACATGTCTTTATGATAGATAATTCACAAAAGTTTATCAGCAGTTGAGTATGGAGCACAGTAAGAAGGAAGAATGGATAGACTCCTAGATTTCCTGCCTGGGTAATCCAGGGTGTCAGATGATATGTCAGGACTTGGAAACACAAAGGGAAAGCTGGCTGTCAGTATCCAGCAAGAAGAGGTGCTGCTTTCTGCTTACATTAGTATCAGTTGGTAAGAGGGATGCCGACTGAACCAGGTTTCTGCCCCTTCAGGGTTCAGGATTGGGAACAAGTGTGCTGTTTCCCATTAGGACCATATGGAGTGAAGAAGGAATTCCCCAAAGTAAATGGAAGCAGAAGAGGTGGGATGTGAATGAGTGTAGAGCAGATGCAAACAACGGCTACCCTGGTCTTGCTCGAGAAGCTGAGAGGAAGCATCAAGAGAGATGTCTGATAACCGACAGTGTATATAGATGCAGAACTTAAGAAGAGTTCTGGGCTAGAGATCAGTTTGGGTGTAAACAGAAGCAGGCAGGCACGAATATGATGGTGCAGAGAAGACAGGGAACAGAAGAGAGCCAACATTTTAGGGATGGAATGGAGGAAAAGAAGTCCCCAGTGGTATGAGGTGGAATGGTCACAGAGAGGGAAGGGAAACTAGAAAGGCAAGTGTCACAGCAATCAAGGGTGAAGACAATTTCAGGACACTGGAAGTAACCGACAGGGAGGACTGCCTCAAAGAACTAGGTATAAGGCACTTGTCAGGTTGGAGGTGGCGCCATATGAAGCTGTTCAGTGGAGTTCTAACCAAGGATGGGAAACCAGGTTACAGGGGGTTAATGAGTGAACAGAAAGTAAGGAAGTGCAGATACAAAAATAGACCACTCAAGAAACTTGACTCCAAATAGATGGAAAAAGAGTTTACAGCTGGACTTCGAGGGAAAGGATCTAAAAACATGTTCCTATGACGATGACGGTAGAGAATTGATTGGTAGGAAATGTAAGACAGAGATACAGAAGAGTTCTAAAGGAAAGTTGTACTACTGATCCTAGAAAAATGTTTTTATCTAAACCAAATGCATTTGAAATATTCAAATGTGCTTAGGAAAGCATATGAAAGATGACATTTTTCAAGGGTAGGTCATGTAGGATTCATAAATTCTGGGGCAGAAATATATGCAAAAATAATCAAGAACACACAAGGGAAACTTGGCAGCTAGATAAAACCTCAAATGAGTTAATCCACAGCACCAAAATATACTGTATTGTCTAGAATCAGTTCTTACTCATCATGAGAACATACATAGTCATTATGGGCAGAGGAAAACACAACCTGAAAAACATGGAGAATACCCAAAACAGACAAAAGGCACAATTTGTAGAGGCTTGGTAAACTAAGCATTATTTTCAACTGCATAAATACAGCATGATAATTTGGGGAACTTACTGGGGCCTGAAAAACTACAAAAGTTTCAAAATTCTATTCCTCTGCTTTTGGGAAGTCTCCTTTATAGATAATTTAATGGTTTATTTCATTGGTTCACTCATTCATTCAACAGAGCCTGGTCGAAGATTTATGTCCCAAGCGTAAGTCCGATGGAACATCAATCAGAGAGCATAGATTCTTAAGGGAAATGGGGTTGTGGCTGTACTTTGAAAAAGTATATTCAATTTACCTATTGTCTTTGTACTAGAAAATATAAAGTAGAACCTGTCAAAAATGCTCCTAAACTGGTAAAATATATAGGAGATACAGTGAAAAAAAGTCATAGTGCACATTGGTTTTAACAGGTACAGAAACATTGGCTTAATGATTCAAACATTTCTCCTTAGAAGAGATTCAGTGAGAAGATGAAATCTGAAGATTCCTTCTTGTTCCATTAAATTCAATTTCAGACTATGAAGTTAGGCAAAACAAGGAGGAAGTGTATATTTAATTATGGAGGTATAGACATATCTATATTTTTAAATGTTGACTATTGACTTACCAGTGTCATTCCCTTCTCTTAATCATCTTCATTTCTACTACTGCCCATATCTTTAGGTTAGGAACCTCAAATACTTAACTGAGGTAGGAACTTCTAGATTTGCCCCCCAAATAGGAGATAAGTCTCCTGTGTTACTTCTTTAAGCTGTGTTAACTGTTTACTGGTATAGTGTACTTTTCTATACATAGAAAAGTAGATACAGTGTGTTCCAGGCTGTATTTATACACATATTGGTAAACACAAATTCTTGTGAGCATCCCAAACAAGGATGTTGCAGTGGGGGTGGATACTGGGAGAGGATAAGTATTTAGGTTTTATCTTAGACCAACTGCCTGTTTGCTTTCTGGCATCCATTTTATTTCTTTTCAGTCCTGAGAGGGCCTATTCAAATGACTAAGCTAGGGGCGCCTGGGTGGCTCAGTTGGTTAAGTGACTGCCTTCGGCTCAGGTCATGATCCTGGAGTCCGGGGATCGAGTCCCGCATCGGGCTCCCTGCTCCGTGGGGAGTCTGCTTCTCCCTCTGACCCTCCCCCTCTCATGCTCTCTCTCTCAAATAAATAAATAAATAGAGTCTTCTAAAAAATTTTTAAAAAATGACTAAGCTAACAATGCCACACACAGCATATTAGTGTACGGTGTACCCTATAGGTGTAAGAACTTGGCTTTGTTTTGCCCTTGTTCTTGAACAAAAGCTTCTTCTTTGTTAGCCTCCCAAATGTTCCTTGCCATTATGCAGAAATACATTAATTTTGAAACAAAATCAATGATGTACCTTTTGAAAAACAAGATTAAAATTAAAACTGTACACATAGACACACATACATACAGTGAAACTAACATTACCCTGTTCCTCCTTCCCCACGTGTCTCAGAATTATAGCCAACACCTGTGGCCACACAAGGGGCAGACTTGGCAGCTGCAGAACCCAGATGTCAGACACTGGATTGTACGTCCCTGGCAGCAGTCCTAAGTGGGAGGCTGTCTCCTTAACTGACCTCTGAAACAGTCTATTGTCTGACTCTCTCTCTGGCCTGGGTAGTAACTAAAATGCTGTCTGTGGGGCTGGTTCAGAGTTAGCGCACTGATGGGTTGTTCTGGATGCAATTATCCTTTGCCTTACCTTTGATTGTAAGGAATTTATTTCCTTGGTAGGGGTTAAAGTTGGGACTGGGCAAATTCTTGACAAAGAACTATATTCAGGTTTCTTCCAAGGACAAAATAAGATGCTTTTTGCTTTGATTGATTTTTTTTTCCCCAAGTGAAATTGGAGATCAACTTTATATTTTAGCACACAATTTGGTTTCATCAGAATTAAAAATTAGAGTTTCTTGAGCACCTCCCCCTCCGAAAGAAGACTGAGTTTCCTTATACTGCTTTTTTTTTTTTAAAGATTTTATTTATTTATTTGAGAGAGAGAATGAGATAGAGAGCACGAGAGGGGGGAAGGTCAGAGGGAGAAGCAGACTCCCCGCTGAGCAGGGAGCCCGATGTGGGACTCGATCCTGGGACTGTAGGATGACCTGAATTTCCTCATACTGCTTCTTAAAACTACTTCTTAGAGGTTGAAAATGAAACATTTCTTTCTTTAGAAACTTACAGAGCTACAACTTTGTTTTTGTGATTACTAAAAAAAGTCATCTATTGTAGAGAAGAGCTCTGTGTATCATGAGTTATCTTGGCTCTTTAGAGAGGAAAATGATTACACTATAATCTTGCCTCTACACCACTTGCTGAAGAATGACATTATGTGTAAGATGCAATCATTATGGGAATGAGAGGTAGGGAAAGGCCAAGTATGGAAGAAGGCTCCACTTACAATGCAGTGCTCGTAGCTCTCAGGGAAAGTCTATTGTGCATATAGTTCCAGTCATGGCAAGTTAAGGAGAAATATATCTAAAGGAAGATGAATTCTGAGGAAATTATAGACCATTTTATAATATCCAATAACAAATGATAGGTGCACCATGTAAAATGTGCCAAATTTTCCTTTATTAACTTTTATAAAGGTGTAAATATATTTCTTAGCTCCCACTGATTTAGATTTGGGAAAAAAAGAGGGAATATTCATGAGTCCCAATATAAATAAGAAAATGATAAATAAATAAATTGGAGAGAAGGGGCATATCTCTTATATGGAAGAATTCCAAATAATTGATGTAGCTACTTGCCTCTTAAGGAAGTAGAGCTTAACTTCCTATTGCTTGAGTGTGGGCTATGATTTATCACTTAATGCCAAAATTTTGAGTATAAAAGTGGGGGAAGGATTTACTTAACAGTGGAGAAATCTGGCAAACACTACCTTGGCCAGGTGGTAAAGGTTAACATCAGTAGGAGTATCATGTTGATGGCACGTACCCTTGGTATGAGATGATCTCATTGAAGGGCACCTCATCTTTGTAAACTACCTCTAAAAACCCATAATCTAACCATGTGAAAACATTAGATAAACCCCAATCGAAGGACATTCTACAAAATACCTGACCAGTACTCCACAAAAATGTTATGGTCATCAAAAACAAGAAACTATCATAGCCAAAAGTAGCCTAAGGAGACATGATGACTAAATGTAATGTGTTCTACTGGATGGGATGCTAGAAGGGAAGCAAGAACATGATGGGAAAACCGTGAAATCAGAATAGTGTGTGGACTTGAGTTAATAGTAATGTACCAAAGTTGGCTCATTAGTTGTAGCAGAGGCACTATAGTAATGTAAGATGTTCACAATAGGGGACACTAAGTGGGAGGTAGATCAGAATGCTGCACTATTTTTGTAACTTTTCTATAAATCTAAAGCTACCCTAACATAAAAAGTTGATTTAATAATGTTTAACATACTGCTGTATTGACTGTAACAGAGCTCCTTCATATTAATCAACATGTCTCTTTTTCTCCTACACCGATATACCAAATCCCATGGCATAAAGGGTCATTTTCCTAACACATAAGAATACTTCATCTTTGGGCGCCTGGGTGGCTCAGTTGGTTAAGCGACAGCCTCCGGCTCAGGTCATGATCCTGGAGTCCCGGGATCGAGTCCCACATCGGGCTCCCTGCTCAGCGGGGAGTCTGCTTCTCCCTCTGACCCTCTTCCCTCTCATGCTCTCTATCGCTCATTCTCTCTCTCTCAAATAAATAAATAAAAAAAAGTCTTTAAAAAAAAAAGAATACTTCATCTTTCAGGCCAATGTAATATCAGCGGAGTCATACTTATTTTGAGAATTTCAGATTTTTCAATAATATTTAGGTTATGCCCTTAGTAGTATGACACAAATGCTCAAAAGATAATGTCCACAAACCCTCATTTCTCAATGGCTTTAAAAGATGTAACATCCTTCAGCCACCTATCCAATATACTTATATTTCATGTGAATGTTACTGACATATTAATAAGACAATGTATTATCTCTGAAAGTAACAATCTTTGCTAGATAACTGAGAGCAATGTTCATTTATTGATCATTTGTTAACATGATAGGTAAGGGAGTAAGGTCCGATGTACCACTGTTTTAGAACATGAATGAGATTATTTCTTTGCTACTCCATACCTGGACTTTAGAATTATAAGACATCAGGACTCTGGGAAAATTAGAAAAGATTTCTTTCATACTGTTTCCAATTTATCATTTTATTGTGAAAAGGGGGAAAAAGTATTGGTGTCACCAAATGTTTACTTAACAAAACAAAACAATTACGGATTTCCGAAACTGTTAATAAGAAATGTGCTTTTGTTAATACCTAATAGTACAATTTTAAAAGTTCAGTCAATCAAAAATTTAACCATAATAAGTTGGTCAGAATTACCTCTCTAATTCTGCTTTTGGGTAAAGATGCAAATGCCATTAAAGAAAGCTAGAAAAAAAAATATATGCAACTTCTGGAATATATTTCAGGGCTAAAAATAAGATTCAGTAAAAGCACTTGTACAATCTGTATCTACTGTACTTTTTCCAGTGATACCTTGTATTAAGGAAAATGGCCATGATGCTTGATAGTGAGAGAAAAGAAAGTGTTCTGTAGGGAATTCTTAACTAAGGAATTGAAGAGAGTCAACCAACATATTTTAGAAATTTTTTTACAGTTAGGTATTTACTATGGAAAAAAAATAATGGGTCAGGAGAGACCGACAATAAACGCAGATTGCTGTTTTTATATACCTCTTTAATATGTTCAGTTCAGTGAATATTGTATTTTGCATTTTGTTAGACTAGTGTGCGTGTGTGGTAAGTAATAAGAATTATAGCATCTCCCTTTCTCAGAACACCTATGGTGAGTCAAGCTTTATGATGCCAAGCATCTGACAAACACCATCTAAAACTTAACACAACTCTGCAAGGTGCATACCATTACTATTTAACAAGTGTGGGAACTAAGAACACTAGAAGTGAGGGAACTGAGCAAAGTCCCACAGCTTGTGAGTGAGCCTTTACAAACTGTCTGGCTGCCTCAAATGCCCAAACTCTTTCCACCAGAGCATACAGCTTTGTTATACTTTCTAATTCTGAACACTATTGAATTCAATGTTTATTACTAACCTGGTGAGTCAGGTCATTGCACCTCTCTGGGCTTCAGGTTTCTCTTGGGTAAGTGAAATTGGCTGGCTGATTTCTAATGTTTCTTCCAGTTTTAAAATAGTAACATTGATTTATATACAGGATTAAGAAAACTAAAATGTTTTTGTTAAAAGAAGGTCATGAACACTAGTCCTCACTAAATTTTGTGATGATGGGGATCTATCTAGAACTAGATATTCATGTGATTTCTTTCAAATCTCTACAGTTCTGTTATGCCAGGACTAGTGATCTTACCGTTTTCAATGTTATTCCCTAAAGTTTACATACAAGTGGAAATTTCATATTTTTGTGGCACTGCATAAACTATATACTTAAATATGTGCCTCACAAAGAATTAATAACTTGCATTCAAATATGAAGGTAAAGAAAACTATTTTTTTCTGGATCTGAAAATAATCAAAATATCGGTTTATTTTAATTCACATTTATTTAAATATAACAATTATTTTCAACAAATGAAAATACAAGCATATTTATAAGATGGTAGACATAAATATAAATGAAATGTATTTCAGGCAAAATTTAAGAAATATATTAGACAAACTGATGACATACTTAACACTTAGCTTCAAGGTACATTAACATGGATGTTAAAAAGGATGTTTTCACAAAAACTACTATAAAATGTTCACATCTGTGTTAGTAATAGGTCACATTTCCTAGACTGATGTTTTATGAAAACTGTAGATTTAATGTAATCATTCACCTCATGTGGTAACATTATTTGTAAATGAAGCGTATTTTTGTCAATAGAGATATTCATTTAACTTTTAAATAATATGGCATTTTTATCAAGACAATGCTACCTTTATTAGACAAACATGCACAACACATTAAAACTCGAATGATTCACGTACCTTTATGCACAGTGTTTAGTTTTGCTATGGCACTCTATCTTTGTGAAAAGTATACTTACAATTTGGCACAGAATCAATAAATTGTATTGCTCCTAATCAAAACAAATGTGATTTAAATTTTGCATGCATGGAAAATACTCTATCACAATTTGCTTTTTCCCTTTACATTTTATTGACCAATGGCAGTTCTTTACTGCTTTAGTTGGCATAAATAATGGATAGCCAAGAACTAAAAGTCATAGTTAGGTGTTTTGCCTACACTCTAATTGGAAATGAGTCGATTTCAGCTTTTCTAGCAGCAAAACATTTCCATCTGTATTGTGGCCAACAAATTTCTAAATAAGGGTGTTATCAACAATAATATGTATCATCATGAGATGCTTTTCTTTAGGAGGCAAAGAGGTTGAAAGGAAACGTGGATCTCTTCATAAACTGGGAACATATGTGGTAAGGGGAGCAAATGCCAACTGAATCAGAAGCAGGGGAAGTTCTTTGGAAAGCAGTGACGGCACACGCTCTGGAGTAGCAACGAGGCAGAAAACAAAGGCAGGCCCACGGGAACCATTCAGGGTGGAAAGGGCTGCCATGGCTTTGAGGAAACTGAAATGTATCACATGTATCCCTCAAAAGAAATAGCATCCAGAGCAGGGACAGCATTCCTGGAGCAGCAAACTACCACTGCTTTTTAGGAAAAGTTTTACATTTCCACCTCGGTGTCTAAATCGGGACTGAAGAAATTAAGCTAACTGGCAACATTTTTTTTTTTTTCCTGAATTCATTCATAAACATTGTGGAAGAAGAAAGGGAGTAACATTAATTCAAGCTTCCTCCAAACCACAGAAGAGAAATTACACTCATTCTAAGCGTAGACTTCAGAGTTAGGGTGACTAAGAAAAGTGCCATAGCTCTTTCTCACCGTTCTCCTAAGATAAACTTGAGGGGTTGTATTTTGAGAGACTGGTTGAAGGAATCTGCTCCTTTCATAAAACCTTGATAGCCTAGTTTTTATATTTATTATCTGGGGGAAAGGAAGCAGAATTAAGTCCACCTTTTAAACAAATAGAGTAATGAACATAATGTTTTCTTTGCTTTAAGATCCTTGCTTTTCTGAGAACGTTTAAGCAGTGAAATGGCAAAGAACATCAAACAGGTTAAATAAAATGGGCAAACTTTTGTTTAAAGCTGTTACAGTGCAAATAGACATAAAGATTACAAATCACAGAGCACCGAATTTTCAAGAGTGAAATCGTACCAAAACCGTGATAAATTTTCGCTGACATCGTAGGAGAGTAAGTGGTCTGGAAGGTCACTGATGGTGCCCTGCACAGCCAGGACGTGTGGGGCCAAGGTGAAGGGTACGTCGTTCAGGAGTTCGGCCATTAATGAGTTGTTTTCCAAAGTCTGGCCTGCCTTATTTTCCATCTTGGGGCTTGCTACAGTCACACAGGATGAGTTTTCTTTGCCAGTCTAAAAATACATATATATTTAAGTCATTTAGACCTCGTGGACTTTGAGGTTTAGTAGTGGTAAACAGGGCGTTAATATAGCAAAATGATTGAGAAATGTGGACTATAGAAATATTCCCAGATTAGAATGCTGTTATTTACTCTACTTGTGAAATACCTCCATCTAGATCTCTACTAGGCTTTGAAATGAATTCTAATCCCTACTCTTACTCAGACTGACCACCCAAGGCCTCCTCAAATACAAATTGGCATTCCTGCTATTTCCCTAGCCCAGATAATGTCTACAAAGTCTGGCTCACAAATCTGATGTATGCTTTCAGGCTCTACAGAATTCCCAGCTTCCCTGTGAAATCTTTTATCAACATAGTCCAAAGTGACCTTGTCCGCTTCAGAGAGAATATGGGGCAAAATGCCTAGGATATCATTTGGCATTTGCTGTTTGTATCCTTGCTAGTGGTTGTTTCATTATACACATGTCTTATCCCCAACTAGTCTCGGGTACTTGAGGGCAAGAAATCTATTTGACATCTCTTTGTATTCTCCACCTTGCCTAACTTACCTTGCATACTTTGTATGTATGCATGTATCCTCCACCTTGTATACCCTGATACATACTTGAATATTTACCTTGAATGCGAACCATAAGTATTGATTGACTGCCTGACTTTCGCTGGAACTAGCATGTTATATTACCCAAGGTATTCAAATAAGAATTGATATATCTTGTTCAATTTCTTTAAAACTGGTATACCTTGCATATGGTACTTTACCAAAAGATGTGCACCGGGGTGTTCATAGGACTCTATGCAAGCCCCAAACTGGAACCGAACTAAGTATCCATCACCGGGAGAATGGATACAAAACTGAAGTGTATTTACAAAAATGAGAACCAATGACCTGCTGCTCCAAGCAGCTGAAACCTACCTCAAACCAGGTTAGGCAAAACTTGACTTTCCCACCCCCTCAACCCGGTCTCATGCAGAATAAAACTGCAGAGTCTTTACAGAGGCCTACAGGGCCCTTCCTGATCTGGCCCTGGGGCACCTCGCTGCCAGTATCCCCAGCTAGGCTGTCCTAGCTCCCTCCTCTCTGGTCCCACTGGCCCCTGCTGTTGCTCGTGCACACCCAGCCTGCTTCTGCCTTAGGCCTTTCCTCTCCAGTCCCTCTGCCCAGGAGGTTCTTCTCCCAGACATACCCAGCTTCCTTCTCTCACAGCCTTCTCAAGGAGGCCTTTCCTGACCACTTTATTTAAACTGTAGCCTGGCCCTTACCTCCCGCACTCCAGCACTCCATCTCCCTCTCCTGTTTTTTCCTCTCCATAGCCCTCAGCACCTTGTCCTGTGGTATGTGAGTTATTCTGATATCACCCCTTGGAAGCTTAAGGAGTTTCACTTCCCATGTTCACTGCTGTACCCCCAGTGCCCAGATCAGTGCCCAGTGCTCAATAACTCTTTGTTGAATGGATGAAAGCAGACAAGATTTTTCCCTGCATGGGGCTCACATTGTAATAATTGTAAGTGCTGATAAATTCCTCCTAAGTCTAGAGGAAAATGGTTTTCTGTGTAAGAAATAGCAGTTTTGTTAAACTTGTTATTGAAATGGAAAATGAATACAGAAAAGGGTACAGCCTGCTCAGTTTTAACCAACCAACCACCTGTGAGCAACCAGCACCCAGATCAAGACATAGAAGTGACCAGCTCCCCAGAGGCCAAGCAGGTGCTCTTTCAGTCACAATCAACTCCTTGCCCCTCAGTCACCATTCCGATTTCTAACAGCACAGACTGGTTTTACCTGTATTTTAAATGAAGTCATAATACAGTATGAACTCTTGTTTCTGGCTTCTTTCACTTAGCATTTTATATATGATATTCATCCATGTTGCATGAGGGCTTTAAAAAATTTTTTGAAGAACATATTGTTACAGAGGGCATAAATTCTTACTGATGACTACAGACGGGGGCGGGGCGGGGGGTGGTGTGTGGTGGTACTGTGCCCAGGGAAGGAAGCAGGAAGACCAGCTGGGAATGAGAAATGATTGTGGATTAGGTGGTGATACTAAAGGTGAGACGGAATGTTTGGATTGTGGAAAGACCAAGAAGAAAACCAACAGGATTTGCTGATGGAATGGATGTGGGGTGTGAGAGCAAGAGTGGAGCAAGGATGAAGCCAAAGTTTGTGGCTTGGAGCAATAAGGATGGAGTCTCCATTCTCCATTTACAGAGATGGGAAAAGAATGTCAGCAGGGATTGGGTGTGGCAGGAAGAGGAGGAGCTGTTTTGGACATTCCAAGTGCCTTACAGACATCCAAGTGGAACTGTTCGTAGATAGGGGGATCCGACAGGAGTCTGGAGCTGGGGGAGATCGCGAGGAGAAAGTCTGCTTGGTGCTGTGTTTAAAAGATGATGGGAGGTGGGCGCCTGCGTGGCTCAATCAGTTGAGCATCCAACTCTGTTTGGGCTCAGGTCATGATCTCAGGGTCATGGGATGGAGTCCCATGTTGGGCTCCACACTGAGTGGGGAGTGTACTTCTCTCTCTTCCTCTCCCTTTGCCCCTCCCCCTGCTTGCACACGCACTCTAAAATAAATAAATCTTAAAAAAAAGATGATGGAAGGAAGGCAAGTAAAGACAAATATGAGAACAGACAACATTTTGAGACATGGTGTTACAGATGGGAAAAAGATATATGGGCCAGTAGCTAGAAAGGGATGTGGGGTCAAGAGAGGTTCCTCTTGATTTTTCTTTTGCTGTATGAGTTGAGAGAAATGACACTGTTGTTATGCTAATGAGAAGCTCTAGAAAGGAAGACTCCATGGAGATTCTGTAGGAGAGGAACCGTTCTCTTCACAAGGCATCCCCGGCACCTAGAACATAGGCCTTCAAGAAATGTTTGTTTAGTAAATGACTCTGAATTAACCAAACACATCCCTAGCAAGAGTCATCTTCACTTCAGGTGAAAATAAAACACCAGAGTACTTTCTTAGGGCTGTAACTAGAACAGTGTAACCACACCCTGCTACGACAAAGCTTATTAGAAAGGTCCGTGGATGCAGTGGACAGAACCTGCCTCCTGAAACCTGCGTGAGACTTAAATATGAAGGATCCCTGGGTCAGATGAGCGCACAGGTATCAGTGAGCCATGATGCCACAGTTCCAGCCTCTTCAGAGGATCTCACCGCGCATTCGCTGCTTTCCTCAAGATGACCTATGCGCGGAGGCTCTGGTTGCCGTGGAGCAGCACAACAGAGTGTTTAGAGCACAGATTCTAGAACCACACTGCTTGGGTGCAAATCCAAGGTCTCCTGCTTATTGTCTTGGGCAAGTTATTTAACTCCTCCATGCCTCAGTTTCCTTGGCTATATTATGAGATCAAGAACAGTACCTATTTCACAGGATTGCGATGAGGATTAATGAAATGGTATTTATTCATAAGTAAGTAGAATAATGCTTAGCACATGTTAAAGTGAGTGAATAAATTAAAACTTTGGGAATGGCTAATGCCACTTGGCTTTAGATAAAATTTAGGATTCACCCATCTCTCTCTTTTTTTAAGATTTTATTTATTTATTTGAGAGCGAGAAAGTGTACCAGTGGGGTGGGGAGGGGAAGAGGGAGAGAGAGAATCCCAAGCAGACTCTGTGCTGAGTGTAAAGCCTGATGCAGGGCTCCATGCGGGGCTTGATCTCAGGACCCTGAGATCATGACTGGAGCCGAAATCAAGCGTCAGATGCCTATGGGGTGTCTGGGTGGCTCAGTTGTTTAGCGTCTGCCTTTGGCTTGGGGTCGTGATCCCAGGGTCCTGGGATCGAGCCCCACATCTGGCTCCCCGCTCAGCGGGAAGCCTGCTTCTCCCTCTCCCACTCCGCCTGCTTGTGTTCCCTCTCTCACTGTGTCTCTCTCTGTCAAAAAAAAAAAAAAAAGTCGGATGCTAATGATCGAGCCGCCCGGGCGCCCCTCTTCGGTGTTTGACATCATCTTACCCTCCCCTCCGCTCCCATATCTTGCTTCTCTCTCAGTCTCATGCACAAATGTTCCCTAGATCTATCCGTTAGTAGCAGCCCATGCTTGAACTTTCTGCTCTTTATTGTGTACAGAACGTTCTCCAGTTTCATCTCCTTTCTTCAATAAAAGCATCCCTGAAACCTCCCCTTCTCCACTCCCAAGGAGTTATAGTACCCATACCGGTTTGCGTTCTCAACACCCAACTTCTAAGGCTTAACCCTCGGGCAGACTGCATCTTGGATAGTAAAGGAATTGAGACCTATGGTTCCTTGTTCAAGTTCTCCTGATAAAACTGCCGTATCCTTCACCCGCCTGGGCCTCACTTCTCTAGTCTGTGAAATGATGAGGGAGGGAAAATGATCACGAGGGGGAGGAGGATGGCAGCAACCGGCATAAACTGGGCACTTCCTTTGTGCCAGTCTCCATCTGGGCTGTTTAAATGTACTCACCCATTTAAGTCCCACCACAGCTTTGTGGGGTGTGTACCATTATTAGTCCCATGTTAAAAACAAGAGGGCACGGAAGCACACAAGGTGAAGGAAGTTGTCCCAGGTTACAGAGCTAGTCTGTGGTAACACTGAGAATCAAGCCCAGGGACCTTTAATGCTCCACGTTCGAAGACCCCGCACACCTCAGCTTTGGACAGATTGGGCAACTGAATGAAAAAAGCCCTGAAAATTGAGGGGATGGTATTACAAAATATGACAGGTGCCAACATAGCATATCCTGGCCTAATTCAGAAGGAAAAAAGACTCTGATATCTTTTACCATTAGGAAGAGAGGACTGAAAAAATCATTAAGGTGACAGACCTTAGACTGAAGAACGACAGAAAAGCAACTGTAATTTATGAAATATTTATCCCCAGAAATGAATCTACCAGTAGTCTGGATAAACCACAGGGAAACGCTGGGGTCAGTGAAACAAGATTGTCTATAAGTTGATCACTGTTGAAATGGAGAGGTAGAAGGTACGTGGGAATGTGCTACAGTATTCTTTCTACCTTTGTCTGAAAACTGTCCAAAATAAAAAGTTTCCAAAAATTAACGTAAAAATACCACAGACAAAGTGTTCCACCAAATGCCTCCTAGAAGGCTCTCAATTTCAGCTGTGCTGTATGTATTACTCCACCATCTATTTCTTAACAGTTGGCTCGAGTGCAACGTTACAGTCTCCAAGGAGGCTGCCTGCCCTCTTGGCAGCAGGGTGAGTGCCATGATGCAGCTGCTGTTGGCATGCTGAGAGCTGGAAGGGGAGAAACTATAAGGCAAAACAAGAGTAAGTCACAAAGAAAATGTGAGTCAAAATTCAAGGACCCCACACCCGCTACTCCGCTCACGAAGTCGAGCTTGGCAGCCAGTGGAAGCAGAGGTGGGGGCTGAGGGCTGAAACAGGTGCATGAGTTCCCTGGCAAAAAGCAGCCCTCTCTCTTACACACACAGTCTTTCAGTTTTTTCATTTGCATAATAAAATGGGTCTTTAAAGAGAAGAATGAGTATGTTAACCACAATGGAGCAAGAAGAAAAGAATCACTTAACCTTATGGTTAATAGCCAAATTTTAAAAAATTACTTCAAATATTATGTTCATAAAGCATATTCGTTATTTTTGTGATTAATCCGGTTCGCAGAAGGGCTGCTATGACAATGTTCTTGAGTATAAGTTCCTTCATATAATCTAGCTTTAATACTTTTCCAAATTAATGTTTGGCCTCACATGGTTTAAGTAGGAGTAGGCCATGTCAGAATTTTTTTTTTTTTTTTAATCTTGGGGAGAAGAGAAATTTCCTTATCTATATCATTACAACAAACAAAGTTTACAGTTAATCAGCTATTTTTATGTTTGTATAAAAATTATTTCTTGTTCATCAGTTGAGCTGTTAAAAAATGGGCTGGCCAAGTTTATCTTGTAATCCTCACATTCTATTATCTTTGTTTCAAATAATTCAGAAAGGTTTATAGACACTATTCCTCCCTTTCTTGCAGAGGGGCTGCAAAGATTCATGAGGTTCAATCTGTAAAATCTTCTCAGAGCTTCCGAAAAAAACAGTCCAAGAATACAAGGCACATAACACTTTTCAGTAAAGGCTTAGAAAAATGAAGTCACTTCCCTGGAGCAACAGAAGGTTAGTGGCATCCTGTGAACCTCACTCCTGGGTATTTGAAAGCAAGGAAATGCAGGTTTGAGAACAGACTACATTTTTCCTGGAACAGAAGCCTCCCAAACCACCATGAAATCTATTAAGGGGTGCCAATTTTGCAAACCTGCTAACAATTTGGAGACTTCCCGACTAAAGTATGACTATTGTATTAATATGAGCATCACCTATATTTGGCATCTTTTCAAACCTCCTGCTTTTTAAGGCAACCCATGCCTCGGATAAGTAGAGATAAAATAAGTTGTCCTATGAAAGCAAAATATTGAAGCATTAAAATTTAGAAACCAACCTTAACCAAAACAGTCACAGAACCTATTAGAAGAATATGAAACCAGGTATAAAACACATCTCACACATTCAATTTTCACGCAAAGAAGGTAGCTATATGCTAAAGGATATTTCTAGGAAACGAGTTACAGTAAGAAGAGGTAATGTCAAGCTCTGGCTGTCTATGCCTTTAAATTCTAACATCTATAAATAAAAGACATGTTCCTTTGAACAATAGCCCGAACGGACAACACTGTCACTTTATCTCCCCAGATAACTATCCATTCTATTCTGGCTTCAGCTGGTATCTGCCTGCATTACATCAGCGTCCTGACGGGGGTGGGCTGGGGGGCAAATGTGAGTCAGAAGCATCAGGGGACAAGAGGTTAGAAGGCGAGAGAAGCAACAGCACGGTTAAGGCAGTACTCCGCCTCCTTATTTATTTTTTCTAAGAGGCTAGTTGCTAATAAATGTCCGGCTAGCTCATAAAAGCCAGGGGGCTGGTCTCTTCTATCTGTATCAGTCCTAAGCAATAGTCTCCTTTGGCTAGGGAGAAACTATTTGGCAAAGGTGGAGACTGTTCGCTGCTTTTCTGCAAATCCTCCCTACGCAGAGCACAACACCTGCACAGCACACTTGTGACACCTGAATTGGGTCCCCCGTTTTTCTGAGATATTCTAGGCACCCCACACTTGATTTTTTACATCGAGGGGTTAGGCCAAAGAAACAAACAAAAGCCCAGAACACCTGACCACGGATACCGCTGAATGAGGCAGGAGACAAAGCTGAATTCACTGCCAACCTGTCTCCCATACGGCCTGGCCTCCCAGTTTGAGGATGCCATATATTAGAGTAGCAAACTAAGAGGCCAGGGTAGAAAGTAGCTATTTTCTTTGCTCCCTTTCCTTTCTGATTTCTGACATCATTTCAGTTTACAGCTTGGCTCATGATTTTTTTTTCAGTATTTGTTCCCTTTTCTTCCCCTGCCGCCCCCCCCCCCCCAGTATTTCCACCTGCCTGTGCTTCCTGCTTCTTCCATCTTTCTTTAAAAAAAAAAAAAAAAAAAAGTTCTCCTGACTTCCTCTTTTCAGAACTCCCGCTGAACCTATGCAAGTGAAGAGGGGGAAGGAAGCAGGCTGGCACTGGCTTCTGTAATCTGTTCCACGCATTCTTGGAAAAGTGGCTTCACTGAAGCCGGAAAATCCTCCATACAGCCAACTAGAGTGGGGGAGCAGTGGAAAGAGGAAAGAGAAACATTTTAGGAAAGGGACCAGCAAGAAACAGTATGTTCAGCATGGGATCCTGTTTAATACGGGTTTGGGACATAAAAAAGGCTATTCTAGTGATTTTTTTAAAAAATGTTTTTAAAAAGTTCGTTTATAGAAGTTCATCATCTCTGACCTGAAGCTCTCCAGGAATCTCATGTTTTCCTGTAGGCCTTCCCCCTCATTCCTGCCAGCCCATATTTCACCCCTGCTCTGCTCCTGCCCTACATCACCACCTGGCCCCTCGCTGCTGGCCGGCGGGCTAGCACCCGACTCTGCAGAGGAAACACGAATCATCAGGCGAGGATCTCTTCTACTTACCGCATCTCGGCCCCTCCACGCTTCCCTCCTACCACCACAGGCAAGTTGCCCTCTTCCCACCCAAAGCGAATCCCTCCCCGCGGCTCCACACCCATCCCGTCCCTCCTCTTCAAGGACGCGGCTTCATCCATTAGGAGGTGGCTCCCAATTGCCAATCTTTTATAAAGTCAATTCACCATTTACAGAAAATTCTGCTGAGGTCTTTCACACCCACTGGCATCTCACCCACTGAACACCCACACTATCTTTCTCCCTTTTCTCACAGCCACGCTGAGACGATTGCTGACACTCGCTGTCGGTCTCACTGCTCACCCACTGCGGTCTGCCTTCCCTCTCTGCCCCTGTACCGACACTGCTTTGTCCAAGGTTACGAATAATCACACCGTGCTCAACTGAGAAGGCGTTCTGAAGTGCTAACCTCATGTGACTTCTTTGTAGCACTTGAGACTGGTGACCCTCTGCGTTTTTATTTTCTGGCTTCCGTGCCACTTCTTGGTGTTGCCTCTGTCTAGCTGATTATTCTTTTGTCTGTTTCTGAAATGATGTTCTCCAGGGTCTCATTTCTGTTCCTTTATTCTTCCTCGTCTCAACAGACTTCCTTAGAGGAGCTTATCCATATCCGTGGTTCCTATTGCCCTATCTCTCCACTCCCTGAAAGTAGATAAGTATGTAGATGCATGCATGTGCGTACACGCGCGTGCACACGCCCACACCCATCTTGAACCCAGACTTCTACTTGGGGCTCCTGACCCACATGTTCAACTCCTATTATACCTTTCTTTTCTTTTGGAATATTGAACTCAGCATGTTCTGAACCTGACAAGTCCTGCCCAGCTCTACTCCAACCCAATGCTCTTCTAATATTTTTTGTATAATGACTGCCAAACACAGAAGCCTGAATTATCTTTCTCTCTCCCTGTCACTTCTTTCATCCAGTAAATGACTGAGTCCTACTGATTTTGAGGTTCTTAACGTCTCCCCAAGTTTCATTTGTCATCGATCCCACTGTCAGTTCTCTTAATGCAAGCCTGTGGCCTTGTGTCATGAATAACCGCACGAGTGTCCTGCATATGGCCTTACTCCCCCTACACTACATCCTCCCTCTCACTGGTCGTATTGAACACACATGCTCTTCCTTGCTTAACGCTTCTCAATGCCTTTGGACAAAAGAGCAAACTCCATATCGTAGCACATAAGGTATGATCTGGTCTTGCTTACCCCTCTGATTTCTTTTATTACCATTCCCTAACGTCTTCATCCATACCAAGCTATTTACTATCATCCAAACATGCCACGCTCTCCCTTTAGCTCTGAGCTTTGGCTCATTTGATTACTTCTGCCTTAATGAAGACATCTTTCTCTCTTCTTCTCCCTTCATCTTGCCTATTTCAACTTGCCCTTCAGGATGCACACTAGGACTCTTTCAGAAAGATCTCCCCAAGTAACTCCTCCAACCTGGGCCAACTGCGTGACTGTGTATTCCCACAACAGCTTGTGCGTACCTCTCTCGCCACACAAATCATACTGGACTAGAATTCTCTGTCACCTCTCAAAAAACCATGGGCCACTCAAAGCCAGGGACAATGGCTTTCATCTCCATTTCCCTGGCAATTGGAGCAATGCCGCTCATAATAGGTGATCGATACATGTTTACTGAATGACTCAATAATTGCAGTATCTTCATGAACTTTAGATTCAGATTTGTTCAGAATAAGCCAGGAATTATTATGTTAAGCTGGATTTCCACATCTGTTTTTTTTCTAACAAGATTTTGCTCACTGTATTATCACCCACATGGTGAACCATGGATGCTTTAAATACACATAGGACTTAAAACTAGTTTAGTTTCCTGAAGAATGAGACGGATTGTTCTTGACTTGCCAAATGAACAACTTCACAAAAGCGTCTTCCAGTGGAAGTTCAGTAAGGTTCTGCTATAATGTATGTGAGACTGTGGCAACTATTTTTTATCAGAGATCCACCTTTCACTGAGAGAGAGAGGAAGAAGCTAACCTTATCAACCTTATCAACTTCTCTGGTTTCCATAAAAAGGGATTTTTCTCTAAGCCCCTTGGCTGTCTGCCATACCCCTTATTCCTCCCCAAGGAAGTAGACTGAGCTATCCAGTTGGTGGATGACGGCCATAGGTCATGTTTCTAGATGAGGGACACTAAACCATCCAAGGTCCTAAGCCTGGAGAAAGTCTCTTTCTTCACTCTCTATTTGGACCAGGGGAGAAAGTTACCAGAGTTCAGAGTGTCTGTTGTGCTGACTTAAACTTTCCCCACAGGTCTACAGATGGGTTACTGGGAGTGTCGAAGTCCATTTCCACTACTACATTAAGCTCCCTCCTTTAGCCTGGGCTGCGTTAGTCGAAAGGGGGACATTTTGTTTTGCTGTCTGCTGGCTCTCTGGTCTTATTTCTCCACTGGCCCAGGATACAGATGAGGAAAAGGAGTGCCCTTTATTAGGACATTATGACCCCACCAATTTCTATTTCCCACACACCTCCATTTATACCAAAATGAGAGGCATATTAATCACACCAAACAAACAAAAACAGAGTCGTACAGATCTTGCATGACCTCAGAATTAAAACTGTAACCAACTAATGATTTTTAAAAACTTACATGTGCTATAATACTCTATGAAACAACTTACTGGTATGATTTTATCAATTTCATAATTCAGTTAAATCTGTGGGATAGGAAAAGTTTGAATCAGAATCTTGGGAAAACGATGTTTGTTTAGTGCTTTATACAGTTTTTGAAGTAGTTTCACATACTTTGTTTCATTTGAGCCTCACAACCTGTTAAATTTGATAGGGAAGCTACTGTTTCAATTCTCATCTTCTGAGGCTCAAAGTTTATTGACTAAGGTCACGTCACTGCTAATTGGCAGAGATGCGTACTCTGGGTTTCCTGATTTACAACCCAGTGCTCCCCCTTCAATGTAAAGACCATCATCAAGGGAAATAATTTAACTTGTCTGGGTTTTGTTTGTTTGTTTTATGGACTTAGCAATTTCTCTATGGACAAGTGTCATCTGGAGTAGAGAATGAAGGTCCAAAAGTATAGATTGTGCCACTATAGAACTAGAGCTCAAAGGATCAGTGCAACTAAGCATCTTGTTACTTGGTTAAATGTAGTAAGCTGGATACAGTATGTAAAAGCTTAAAACTATAGCATCTGATCACAGCCATGGCTACACAATGGCTTAGGCTTCTGTACATGAATTCTTTAAGCTTATTATGTATAGCACAGGTCTGCAGAATTTGATATCCCTTATTAGTCACACTGGATTCTACTTAACTTCCCATTTATATAGCTTTCCTTATTTTAAATATCTATTCAGCTCCTTTAGAACGCAATGCAACAAGGTCATGTTTTTCCAGATAAAAATGATCTTGTACATCTCAGCACACTAAATATTAATTTCACTCAAATGAAGGATTTTCATTTTGTAAAACAATAAAGCACTTCAACTGTCTGCATGGACCAATAAGAAAGGAAATGGAATACTTTCTAATTTTAAAGATGGTAAGAAAATAGAAATATTTTATTATACTTTTTATATAATTAGATAAATAGACATAACCTATATGATATTGGTTGAATGGAAATAAATAGCATACTATAGTAGTAGGAAATACAAAATGAAAGTAAGTCTAAAGATATTAAGTAATAGCTACATGCTGGGGTTTTTTTGGGCAAGTGCTTTGATGGAATGAACATTTAACAAATTCATAACCTAAGTATAATATGTATTTTTAAGAACAAACATTTATATGTCATTATAAACAATAAAAATGCAATTATGTCATGTTAAAGTTGTTTGAAGACAGAAAGCTAATCTGTTCTGCTCTTAATGTGCACTGAAAAGTTTGTATTTTGTCAGTTTATATTATTATTATGTGAAGACATAAATATATGCTTTATAGTATGTAAACAGAATTGCCATGTCCATAGCCAGAATTCAAAGACGATTATCAGTAGGACCTCATGTTCACCTTGCATATAAATATCTTTCTAATCTCAGGAAACAAACAAAAAAAAAATCTTTACGAAATGGGAAAATACTGGATAGGAAAGCCCTTATTTTCTTTGTAATTTCAATCTGCTGTGGGGACTAGGACACGCACTTGGAGATACCACAGTAGTGAGTACACAACTGGACATTTTCACATAGAGATGAAAGTGAAGCGAAATGCATCATACCAAATGGAGCACAGAAATTACGAAGGTAGGCTAATTAAATTCCACTCAGAGGGCATATGAGTGGTAGCATTACCCACACTTGCTGTACCTAACCCAGCACTCCACTAGAAAAAACAATGTTTGGCAAGCTAAAATGGTGAGTAGTCACTTGACCTTGGCTCTCATTTGCAAAAAAATGTTGTATTTCAAAATAGAAGATGTGGATGGAAAAGTAAATACAGCTGTGTTTTCTCCACCCCAGTGTGAGAATGAAGGGGCTAAAAATCAGAATGGCGGGGCGCCTGGGTGGCTCAGTCGTTAAGCGTCTGCCTTCCGCTCAGGTCATGACCCCAGGGTCCTGGGATCGAGCCCCGCATCGGGCTCCCTGCTCTGTGGGAAGCCTGCTTCTCCCTCTCCCACTCCCCCTGCTTGTGCTCCCTCTCTCGCTGTCTCTCTCTCTGTCAAAATAAAGAAATAAAATATTAAAAAAATAAAAATAAAAATCAGAATGGCAAGAGGCATGGTATATACTTAGTATATACTTAGAGCCCAATGGAGAGTGCTATGATTTTATTTTATGGCTAACTCAGGAGAATATTTTTTTTATTGTGGGAAAATATATGCAGTGTAAAATTTATCATCTTAACCATTTTTAAGTGTATAATTCAGTGCATGAAGTACATTCACAGCTGTGCAGATACTACCACTGTCTCTAGAACTTTTCCATCATCTCAAGCAGAGACCATACCGATGAAACAACTCTCCATTCCTCCCTTTCCCCAGCCCCTGGTAACCTCTATCTATTATACTTTCTATCAGTTTGCCTGTCTAGGTACCTCATATAAATGGACTCATACAGTGTTGATCCTGTAGTGACTGGCTTATTTCACTTAACATAATGTTTCTGGAGATTATGTATGTTGTATCATGTATCAGAATTTCATTCCTTTCTGAAGCTAAATATATACCATAGTTTGTTTATCCATTCAGCTGTTAATAGACACTTGGGTTGTTTCTACCTTTTGGCTATTGTAGGACAGTATTTTTAAACTAGAGTACAATCAACAAAGTAGGAAAGCAGGAAATAATTCTAAAAGGACTGTCAGGATTCAATGAATACAGGGGTACAGAGTATTTATGTATATGGAGAAAAGTTAGCAAGAACTGAAGTGAGGGAAACAAAATATGTTTCCTGCTTATTTTGAATTGTGATTTTTTTAAGGTATAATAAATTTGTACCTTTTTATAATACACACTTTGCTTAGCTTTAACAATCATAATTAAAGTAAGCTTTGCCAACTTAATATTTTATGGATTAAAATTTGAGTATAATTGATGGTATTTCAATCCTGTTTGAAGCAGCACCATAATCTTTAAGACCTTCCACCCACCCTGGAACTCAATGCTGTAATTCTTTTGTGTGTTATTTTAAGGGTATGAGATGTCATTATCTGCTTTTGGGGAAAGTCTACCCAACAAAATACAGAGTGAATAATGCTAAGAATTCATTAAAAATGAGAAGCCACAATCATGCCCAAATTTACAGAAAAATTTAAAATATCTTAATTTTTAAATTTAATTTAAAATTTTAATTTAAAAATTTTAAATGCCTCAACAAAGTAACCAAAAAGGAAAATACACGTTGTGCTTGAAAAGTGCTTTCAGATCAACAGCAGAATGATTGCTTAGTATAGAATCAATTCTTAGGGACATCCTTTTTCAGGTTTCCTAAGTTTTTAGGGAGAAAGAAGTTAATTATCAGAATATATACTATTACTTTTACTTCAAGTTGAAAATTAATCCGCAAGAGCACTAGATCCAAGTCCCAATGACTACTGTCTCCATCTAAACCATGTGACCTTACACAAAACATTTAAGCTTTCTGTGTTTCAATTAACTCCTCTGAAAATATGAAATAGTTGGACCAGATGATCCAGTTGTAAAGTACCATAATTCCATGTAGACTTAGACCCTAAATCTTCTGCACTAGTAAAAATTCTTAAGGAAATAGCACTTAAATTAATATAAATAATAACTATAGAAACAAAGTATCAACTGATAGTTATATATCTTGAGAAGAAACTTATAACTCAGAATGATACTCCAAAGGTTATGAAAAGGACTCCTATTCCTATCATGGAAGAATACCTAACTTACACTGCTCTTCATTATGATAAAAAACAAACTTTGGAGTAAAAAAATAATTATACATATATGTGTGTGTGTGTGTGTGTGTGTGTGTGTGTGTGTGTGTGTGTGTGTGTGTGTGTATACATATATATATGTAGGTTCCAATCTTCTATCAAGTTATGGCCTAAAAAAAAACACTGTTACAATTATTAAGAACTCAGAATGTATTTTCTCAGGCCAGTGGGTCCACAATAGAGATGAAATCCTGTATATTTGCAATAAATACATGTACAGAAATTATTAACATTAAAATCAGAATAACAATAAGCCAGATTAAACATTTAAAAATTATCTTGACTGTCAGTGCTAAAAAAAAAAAGCAAATATAGTTGTAGGAGCTGAACTTTGGTAGAGAATCTGGAAGGTACTTTGGAGTACTTTCAAGATTGCTGGCCTAGGTGCATTGTCAGGTATTTTCATTAGAAATATCTCTAGGAAGTGTGGAGAGTTGTATTCAAGATTTTTTGTTTTAATCCCATCAGTAGCAAGGTGACAAAGTAGAGTAAGTGGTAAAAATCTGGTAAAAAGAGATTAAGAAAGATGCATGTGTAGAACAAGAAAGCAATTCACGGGAGGTGGGAATGACTGGTTATCAGAAGTCAAAGTGTGAACATAACTGACCTGCTGATAGAAATGGAAGACAGGATAGGAGAAGGAATAGCCTCACCTAGTTCCCTTTTGACCAACCAGTGACCGCACCATAGGTCAGTGTGGTGTTCATGATGGCTGAAGTAGGGAACAGAAAGTCCTCATGGAAGGAAGCAGCAGCAGCAGTTAACTCTCTGGGACCCAGCCATTTACATGGTGGTCCTTGGTAATCTGAGCACTAGTTTTCAAAGGTCTGGTATTTCCAAGTTAGTTGATTTTCAGGACCTAGTACAGATCTTCTTTTAGCCTTCTAGAAATAACTGCTATGGCTTCAACTGCCAAAGTGGCTTAAAAACCAACGCCTCTAATTTCCAAAAGGGGTCTTAAATGTATGGAAGCTACACTCAGAGTCCAGCAGAGCTTCTGTTTTCCCTCCCATGCCTACTTCATTGGTGAGTTGATGATGGGAATTCATTAAGGAAACTAATTTGTGGCCTACCCGTGAAAGTGCAAGTAAGGATTTAGATGATGAGCTTTGATATATACTAGTAAGTAAATTATATTAGCATTACTAATTCTATCAACTCTGAGTCAGTCTTAAGGTTGTTAACAGTGTACCTACGTCATTGTCACAGACATCAGTAAACAGGTAAATGGGCATTTACTTGCCAGTCACTGCTCTAAGCTCTTTACCTGTGTCCTCTCATTTAATTTTTTGTTTATGATGTACATACCACTTTCACCTCCATTTAACAGATGGGGAATACTGAAACCCGAAGAATTGAGTCTAACTCTGAGATCATACTCTGACTCACTATTCTATGCTGCCCCGCAAACCTGACACCGTCTAAAGAACTTCGCTTCATACCTTGGAAATGCACTGTTCCTACAGACTTTTTCAAAATGTTTCAAAAGTATTTTCTCCTTCAGAAAGGGTTATAGAATACTTTCCCAATATTCCTACTTTCTTTTTCTCTCAAAACAAAGAGAAGCACATGTAATGTGGAAGATAACATTTTTTTTTAAAAGAGAGACAAAAACCAAAGACAAGGGAAAACATTGCATGTTGTCATTTTTATATCCAGCTGGATATGCTAATTTATGTGGATCGTAGACACCCTAAGATTACAAGACTATTTAGACATTTTTAATCCCTAAAGAGCAGTGTTGTGATGCCTGAATAATATATTTTTAAAGTAACCTTTTTACCTTAATCAAATATATTCTAGTTAAACTTAAGAAAGTGAAGTGACCATATAGTGATGACACTTCCTGAGACAAGCCCTCTGTGACTCACTGTCCAGTGACAAGCATGGACTGGATTCAACTGCCCACATTCCCTTAGCCTATGGCATTTGCTGAGTAAAGGCAAGGAGGCACAACGTGCCGGGACCTGGGCTACAATCTGTTCTCAGGACATGGAGAAGATACTTTGCCTTTAAAAGCCTCAAACACATGATCTGGTCGACTTAACATGATTCTTGAACCAACTATGTTAAGAGATTATATCACAGACAAGAAAAGAGAATGAGAACATTTCCGGGACTCAATATAGTTGCAAATTTCTGGGTGGACCCTTAAATGTAGAAAAGAAGAGGAAGTACATCATCACTATTTATGCCCAGGGTAGCACAAATGAAAGTAGTGCTTTCATGCTCAAAGCATACAGTTAATTTTTAAAAGGCCTTGTGTGTTTTTTACTTCCTATTTAATTGCTTTGAACTAAACAAAAATTGATTAAAGTGATGCAGTTCAAAATATAAATTTAATGCTGATTGCTTGAAAAGCTATAAAAAATATCTGGATCACCAAATACAAAAAGTAAAGCAAATCACAAGTTTGAAAACAATTTTAAAAATCTGAGCAGGTAATCACCTAGAGGAAAACAAAAATACTTTCACTTGCATAAAAATTTACTCAATTTATGCTATTCCTTCAGTTTCCTTTCTCATAGCCCCCCAAATTAGTTTTTGAAAAGAGACCTATACAGACAATATATGTAAAATATTATGCTTTTTCAGTAGCATGAGCTTTGTACTGTCCACTACTATGATTTACATGAGTTTAGGAAAATCGATTAACGTAATATACCATATCAGTTGAATAACAAAACTATATGACCATCTCAATAGGCTCAGAAAAAATAAAAAAAAAATCGGGTACACTTTCACGATAAAAACACTCACCCAACTAGGAATTGAAGGGAACTTTCTCAACCTGATTAAAGAACATCCTCAGAAAATCCAAGCAAACATCATATTTCACAATGAAAGACTAGATGCTTTCCCCCTAAAGATTAGGAACAAGACAAGAATGTCCACTTTTGCCACTTCTGTTGAACATACTATTAGATGTTCTAGCCAGAGCAATTAGGCAATTAATCAGTAATATATTTTAAAAATAAATAGGTAGTTTTATTTCCTTTCTAATCTGGATGCTATCTATCTCTATATGTAAATGACATGAACTTGCATGTAGAAAAATCTAAGAAATCCACTAAAATACTATTAGAACTAGTAAGTTTCAAGGTTGGAGGATACAAGATCAATATAAAAAACCAGTTGTATTTCTATACATGTGCAATAAATAATCCAAAAATGAAATTAGAAAACAATTCATTTACAGTAGCATCAAACAATAACATATTTAGAAATAAATTTAAAACTTATACTCTGAAAACTACAAAACATTGTTGAAATTAAAAAAGAAATCTAAATGGAAAAACATCCCATCTTCATTAATCAGAATAAGATATTATTAAGATGGCAATATTCTTCAAATTCATATATAGAATCAATGCAATTCCTATCAGAGTCCCAGCTGATTTCTTTGTAGAAATTGACAAGCTGGTCCTAAAATTCATATGGAATTCCCAAATACTCAGAACTGCCAAAATAATCTTCATTAAAGAACATTGGAGAGCTCACATTTTATGATTTCAAAACTTACTACAAAGCAACAGTAATTAAGATAGTGTGGTAATGGGGCGCCTGGGTGGCTCAGTTGTTTAGCGTCTGCCTTCGGCTTGGGGTCATGATCCTGGTGTCCTGGGATCGAGCCCCACATTGGGCTCCCTGCTCGGCGGGAAGCCTGCTTCTCCCCCTCCCACTCCCCCTGCTTGTATTCCCTCTCTCACTGTGTCTCTCTCTGTCAAATAAATAAATAAAATCTTAAAAAAAAAAAGATAGTGTGGTAATGACCTAAGGACAGACATATATCAATGGAATAGAATTAAAAGTCCAGAAATAAACATATGTGTCTATGCTGAACTACTTTTATAGGTACCTAACTTTTATTTTTTATTAAAGTATAATTGACACACAATGTTATATTAGTGTCAGGTGTACAACAATGATTCAACAATTCTCAACATTATTCCATGCTCACCACAATAAATGTAAGTCACCATCTGTCACACTGTTATTATTACAATATTATTGACTATATTCCCTATGTTGTACTTTTCATCTCTGTGACTTATTTTATAACTGGAAATTTTCACCTTTTAATCTCTATTTGCCCACCCCCCCAACTCCCCTCTGGCAACTACCAGTGTGTTTTCTGTATGTAAGAGTCTGTTTTTGAGCAAAGGGAAAGGGAGGGAGAGAGAAACCAAGAGACTCTTAACTATAGAAAACAAACTGATGGTTACCAAAGGAGGGGGGTGGAGTGGGGGTATGGGTAAAATAGGTTGATGGGGATTAAGGAGTGAACTTGTCATGAAGAGCACAGGGTGATGTATGGAATTGTTGAATCACTATACTGTACACCTGAAATTAATATAGCACTGTATGTTAACTAACTGGAATTAAAGTAAAAACTAAAACAACAAAAAAATAATTCTTAGCAATGGGATAAAGACATTTTAAATGTGAAAATCAATTCAGGACAAAAAAAGTATTTTTGTTTATTTGTTTTGTTTTGTTTAGATTCCACATTGTAAGGGAGATCATATGGTATTTTTTTTTCTTTTATTTCACTTAGCATAATATTCTCTAGGTTCATCCACATTGTTGCAAATGGCAAGATTTCATACACACACACACACACACACACACACACACACACACACACACACACACACAACATCTTTATCCATTCATTTATTGATGGACACTTAGGTTGCTTCCATATCTTGGCTATTGTAAATAATGCTGCAATAAACATAGGGGTGCATATATCTTTTCAAATTAGTGTTTTTACTTTATTTGGGTAACATACCCAATAGTGCAATTACTAGATCATATGATAACTCTATTATTAATTTTTTGAGGAAACGCCATACTGTTTTCCATAATGGCTGCACTAACTTACATTCCCACCAACAGTGCACAAAAGTTCCTTTTTCTCCACCTCCTCGCCAACACTTATTTCTGGTCTTTTTGATTCTAGCCATTCTGACAGGAGTCAGGTGATAGCTCATTGTGGTTTTGATTTGCATTCCCTGATGATTAGTGATGTACATCTTTTTTTTTCTTTTAAATTTTTTGTTATGTTAATCACCATACATTACATCATTAGTTTTTGATGTAGTGTTCCATGATTCATTGTTTGTGTATAACACCCAGTGCTCCACGCAGAACGTGCCCTCTTTAATACCCATCACCAGGCTAACCCATCCCCCCAACCCCCTCCCCTCTAGAACCCTCAGTTTGTTTTTCGGAGTCCATCGTCTCTCATGGTTCGTCTCCCCCTCCGATTTTCTCCCTCATTCTTTTCCTCCTGCTATCTTCTTCTTTTTTTTTTTAACATATATTGCATTATTTGTTTCAGAGGTACAGATCTGTGATTCAACAGTCTTGCACAATTCACAGCACTCACCATAGCCCATACTCTCCCCAATGTCTATCACCCAGCCACCCCATCCCTCCCACCCCACCCCACTCCAGCAACCCTCAGTTTGTTTCCTGAGATTAAGAATTCCTCATATCAGTGAGGTATAAGATGTTGGTAGGGATGCGGAGAAAGATGTACATCTTTTCATGTGTTTGTGAGCTATCTGTATGTCTTCTGTGGAAAAAGTCTATTCAGGTCCTCTGCTGCCCACTTTTTTTGAGAGAGAGAGAGTAAGCAAGCACGAGAATGCACATGGGGTGCGGGGCAGAACGGCAGAGGGAGAGAGAGAATCTTAAGCAGGCTCTATCACAGAGCCATCGCAGAACTCGATCTCAGGACCATGAGAACAGGACCCGGAGATCACGACCTGAGCCTAAATCAAGAGTCTGATGCTTAACCAACTGAGCTACCCAGGTACCCTTCCTCTGCCCACTTTTTAATCAGGGTGCTTTTTTTTTTTTTTTTGCTGTTGAGTTATATAAGTTCTTTATATATTTTGGTTTTAGCCCTTTGTCAGATATATCATTTGCAAATATCTTCTTCCATTCACTAGGTTGCCTTTTTGTTTTGTTGATGGTTTCCTTTGTTGTGCAAAAACTTTTTATTTTGGTGTAGTTCCAATAGTTTATTTTTGCTTTTGTTTCCATTGCCTGAGGAGACCTATATCCATAAATATGTTGCTGAGGCAGATGTCCAAGAGATTACCACCTATGTTTTCTTTTAGGAGTTTTATGGTTTCAGGTCTCATATTTAAGTCTTTAATCCATTTTGAGTTTATTTTATTATTTTTTTATTATGTTCAGTTAGCCAACATAAAGTACATCATTAGTTTTTGATGTGTTCAATGATTCATCAGTTGCATATAAGACCCAGTACTCATCACAACAGTTGTGTATGGTGTGCGAAAGTGGTCCAGTTTCATTCCTTTGCATGTAGCTGTCTAGTTTTCCCATTTGTTGAAGAGACTGTATTTTCCCCATTGTATATTCTTACCTCCTTTGTTATAGAATAATTGACCATATATGCACTGGTTTACTTCTGGGCTCTATTCTGGTCCATTGATCTATGTGTATATTGTTGTGTCAGTATCATACTGTTTTGATTACTATAGCCTTGTAGTAGATCTTGAAATCTGGAATTTTGATACCTCCAGCTTTATTCTTCTTTCTCAAGACTGCTTTGGCTATTGGGGGGGCCTTTTGTGGTTCCTTACACATTTTAGGATTATTTATTCTAGATCTGTGAAAAAATGCTACTGGTATTTTAATAGTGATTGCACTGAATCTGTAGATTGCTTTGGATAGTATGGACATTTTAACAATAATAATTCTTCCAGTCCATGACCATGGTATACCTTTCCATTTGTGTGTGTCATTTTCAATCAATGTCATCAATGTCTTACAGTTTTCAGAGTATAGGTCTTTCACTTCCTTGGTTAAATTTATTCCTAGGTATTTTATTCTTTTTGGTGCAATTGTACATAGGATTGTTTTCCTAATTTCTCTTTCTGCTACTTCATTATTAGTGTATAGCAATGCAACTGATTTTATATATTAATTTTGTATCCTGCAACTCTACTGAATTCAACTATCAGTTCTAGTAGTGTTTTGGTGGAGTCTTTAGGGTTTTCTATATATGGTATGTCATCTGCAAATAGCGAACGTTTCACTTCTTCCTTACCAATTTGGATGCCTTTTTCCCCTTTTTCGTGGCTGACTGCTGTGACTAGGACTTCCAGTGCTATGTTGAATAAAAGTGGTAAGAATGGACATTCTTGCTTTGTTCCTGATCTTAGAGGAAAAGCTCTCAGTTTTCACCACTGAGTATGATGTTATCTGTTGGTCTGTCATAAATAATCTTTCTTATGTTGAAGTATGTTTAGTATAAACTCATTTTGTTGAGTTTTTAATCAACAGTGGATGTTGTATTTTATCAAATGCTTTTTCTGCATCTATTGAAATAATCATATGGTTTTTATCCTTCCCCTTTGTTATGTGATGTATCATAATGATTGATTTGCAAATACTGAACCCCCATTGTATCCTTGGAATAAATTCCATGTGATTGTGGTGAATGATCCTTTTAATATATTGAATTTCATTTGTTAATATTTTGTTGAGGATTTTCACATTTATGTTCATCAGAGATACTGGCCTGTATTTTCTTTTTTTATAGTGTCTTTGTCTTGTTTGGTATCAGGGTAATGCTGGCCTCACAGAAATGAATTTGGAAGCTTTCCTTGCTTTTCTGTTTTTGGAATAGTTAGAGAAGAATAGGTATTAACTCTTTAAATATTTGGTAGAATTCCCCTGTGGAGCTATCTGGTCTTGGATTTTTGTTGAGAGTTGTTTTGATTACTGATTCAATTTCATTACTAGTAATCAGTCTGTTCAGATTTTCTATTTCTTCCTGATTCAGTTTTGGAAGATTGTATGTTCCTCGGAATTTCTCCATTTCTTCCTGGGTGTCCAATTTGTTGGCATATAATTTTTCATGACATTCTCTCATAATCCTTTGTATTTCTGTGGTGTCAGTTGTTATTTTCCCTCCTTCATTTCCAGTTTTGAGTCCTCTCTCTTTTTTCTTGATGAGACTAGCTAAAGGTTTATCAATTTCGTGCATCAATTCAAAGAACCATCTCTTGGTTTCACTGATCTTTCCTATTGTTTAAGTCTCTATTTCATTCATTTCCATGCTAATCTTTATTATTTCCTTTCTTCTAGTAGCTTTGGGCTTTGTTTGTTCTTCATTTTCCAGCTCCTTTAGTTGTAAGGTTAGATTATTCACTTGAGATTTTTCTTATTTCTTGAGATAGGCCTGTATTGTAATAAACTTCCCTCTTAGACCAGCTTTTCCTGCATCCCAAAGATTGTGGATCTTTGTGTTTTCATTTTCATTTGTCTCCATGTGTTTTGTGATTTCCTCTTTGATTTCTTCATTGATCCACTGGCTGTTTAGCAGTATGTTATTTAGCCTGCATGTGTTTGTATTTATTTTTTTTCCAGTTTTCTTACAATTGGTTTCTAGTTTCAACTGTATGGGTGGAAGAGATGCTTGATAAGATTTCAGTCTATTTAAATTTATTGAGACTTGTTTTGTGGGCTGACATGTGATCTATCCTAAATAATGTACCATGTGCCCTTGAACATGTATTCTGCTGTGTTTGGAGGGAATGTTCTGTTAGGTCCATCTGATTTAATGTGTCATTCAAAGCTACTGTTCCCTTATTTTCTCTCTGGATGATGTATTCCTTGATGTAAATGGGGTGTTACAGTCCCCTACTATTATTGAATATCAATTTCTCCCAACTATGTCTCTGCCCCTCCTACCCTTGTTGATGCAGTCTTTTCTCTATGACTAGCTGGGCAAAGTCTGTTCCACCAATCTTCAGGTCATTTTCAGAGTTAGTTGTACAGGTGTAGCTGTTGTTTCAGTGTGTCTATGGGATGAAGTGAGCTCAGGATCCTCCTATTCCACTATCTCCCTACTTCTCTATGATCAACTGATTTTTGACAAAGTGCCAAGATCATTCAATAGAGGAAAGAACAGTCTTTTCAACAAATGGTGCTAGGACAACTGGACAGTCACGTACAAAAGGAAATTGGACCTTTGTATGACACTATATACAAAATGAATTTAAAATGGATCAAAGTCTGAAATGAGCTAAACTATTTAATTCTTTTTTTTTTTTTAAGATTTTATTTATTTATTTGACAGAGACACAGCGAGAGAGGGAACACAAGCAGGGGGAGTGAGAGAGGGAGAAGCAGGCTTCCCGCAAAGCAGGGAGCCCAATGCAGGGCTTGATCCCGGGACCCTGGGATCATGACCTGAGCCGAAGGCAGACGCTTAACTGACTGAGCCACCCAGGAGCCCCTAAACTATTTAATTCTTAGAAGAAAATATAGAGATAAATCTTCATGACCTCAAATTTGGCAATAGTTTCTTAGATATGACACCAAAGCACAATAAAAGAAAAAAAAAAGTAGATAGATTAGACCTTATCAGAATTACAAACTTCTATGCTTCAACAGATATTATGCTGAACACGAAAACACTATCAGCAGAATGGGAGCAGATATTTGTAAATCAAGTATCTAATAAGGGACTTGCATCTAGAATATATTAAAAAAAACTTTTATAACTCAACAATAAAAGGACAACCCATTTGAAGAAGAGGCAAAAGATGTGAATCGACATTTCTCCAAAGTAGATATATGAATGGTCAGTTGGCATATGAAAAGGTGCTTGACATCATTAGTCATGAAGAAAATGCAAATCAAAACCACAAGATACCCACAGTGAGATTCTCTGTACCCATGAGGATGGGTATAATAAAAAATCAGATAATAACAAATACTGGCTTGGATGTGGAGAAACTGGATCCATTACATACTGCTAGTGGGAATGTAAGATGTGGCACCACTAAGATGATGCAGAAAATGGCCAGTTTCTCCAACAGTTCAACGGAGAGTTATTATAAGACCCAGCAATACCCGTAGGCTAAGAAAAATTAAAAAACAGGTATTCAAAAAAAATAATGGTACTATATACTAAGAAAAATTAAAAAACAGGTATTCAAAAAAAATAATGGTACGTGAATGTTTATGGCAGGATTATTCACAATAGCCAAAAGGTAGAACTAATCCCAATGTCCATCAGCTGATGAACAGATAAAATGTGGTATATTCACATAATGGACTATTTTCCAACAATTAAAGGAGTAAAAAGGAATGAAGTACTGATATATGCCTCAATACAGATAACCCTTGAAAATATTATGCTGAGTGAAAGAAACCACAAAAGAGCACATATTATTCTATTTATATAAAATACTCAGAGTAGGCAAGTCCATTGAAACAAAAAGTGGATGAGTGGTGAAAAGTTCAACATTATTTCCAACAGACTGAAGCTACATTTTCAAGTAAAAGGAATACGTATCGGTCATAGTGTTTTTTATTTTCTCAATCACGTAATTAGACTCAAATATTTTCATGCTTTTGCCTGCATATTTTTAAATATCATTAATTCATTTTAAATTTCATTTAACCTATCTATACTATTTAGATGAATTTGAAAGGAATATTACACCGATTCTAAGTGCACCGATATAGTGCCCTTGAAAAACACTAATACACCTTTGTAAGCCCCCAAACAGCCCTATCTTCTCTTCATTTTACTGTTAGCTTCATTCTAGTAATAGTCATCTTCAGATGCATGAAATAATTAAAGAAAACAAGCTGTTCCACCAAGAGATGCCCTTGTAAAAAAAATCAACTTTTAAAGTCTTTATAAAAATTTATAATATATATATTTTTGATTATATACTAATAAAATAATTCAGAAGATATTTTCTAACATTTGGCCTTAGGGTCACAGTAAATATATTTTTAAAAATAATACATACCAATATTTTTTGTTGCCAGGAAAGAAGGTAGAGTGATCAATAAAAGACTTTCAGGATAAAGGATAAAATTCTTTGGGGGAAGTGGATGGAAATCTGAGTTCAGGTAGAAAAAGGAATGATGCGAAATCTCTGATTGTTAAAGGGCTTGTTCATGTATTTTTTAAGTGGGTGATGTCATGTACCAAATTGCTATGGGATCTCAGTTTCACTGAATATATTTGAAAGAATGATGTAATCGTTTTATGTTTAAATGTCAATATTTGCAGTATGTGGGAAATTCCATTTTTGTAAAAATGTCATTATAGAAAGTTTTTATGACATTTTATAAAATGTGTAAGGGGGGTATGTTGTTTTTAAGACTTCTTTTAAGAATAACTGCTCTAGAGTATATGTACAAAATTGTTTTCACATTTACTAGATATTGCCAAATTGCTCTCTAGAGTAGTTGTTTAGACTTATACAGGGTGTGAAGACTCTCTTTCCTCACGGCACCGCCAAAACTTGGGGTTTGTCAGGCTTTTTAATCTTTTCCAATCCAAATGTGAAAAGGTACCATATTCTAAGCTGCCTTTGCTCCCCAGTTCTCTCCTTGCTTCGCTCTCAGCACATCTTGCTAATTCTTTAAGTTTCATCTTAAAGATCATTCCACGCAGAAGCCTGCTCTGTCCACCCTGTTTTAGTAGATCCCCACCCCACTTGTTCTCTGTCTCACTCCACAAGTTATACCTGTCACTATACTTACCAAGGCCTGACATAGTAATCTCTTTGCCTATTTTTATTTTAGATTAGTTTTTGGTCTGTCGCTCCTACTAAAATGTGAGCTCCACGAGGCAAAGTCCCCGTCCAGTTACTTGTGTGTAGTAGCAGAGTATCTGGCACACAATAGACAATAAATACTGCTGAATGAATGAATGTTGTGGACTTCAGTAATGAAATTGTATTAACTCTACCCTTCCTTCACAAGACCTCCAATAATCCATTGGGAACATAGTCCTTGACTTGTTTTCTTCCTCTTGGACTTGCTCCTTAATTTTATTCTGGATGAACTTCTCTGTGTTTACCCCCACAAACGCTTTTGCAGTGAACCGCACTGAACATGCAGAAATGACAATATGAAAATACAGGTTAAGGGCTCCCCAACTACGCTATCTTGGAAAAGTTACCTTACTTTCTGTACCTTGGTGACTTAATCCTCCTGTGCCCCCATTTTCTCATCTGTAAAATGGGAATAAGTGAATCTACTCAGTAAGATGCTGTGCTGAATGAATGAAGTAACACTGGTAGGGGGCTCCTTAATACAGTTCCTGAAACACAGTAAGTACTCACTAAATGTTAGTTAAGTCTACCATATTCAGTATTATCCTAAGAAATCCAAGTGTTATAACATCTAATCATAACTTAAATAACAGGTAGACTAATAGCATTGTAAGAATTTCACATATATGTTGGCTAACTGAACAAAATAATAATAAAAAAAATTTCACATACAGAGCTTTTCAAATAACAAGAGAAATCATTATCTTTGCAAACTGAGAAAGCAGTTTTAATAAAGCTGGCAGTAAAATATGACAGAATTGCCAGAGTATATATAGCTTTTAAAAAAGTCTTTCCTTCAGAAATACTGATAATTGACCTAATAATTCTAAAAGTAGACTTGACTTTCTAGTTGTCTTTTCTGTTAAGTTTGATGACTGGATAAAAAAAAGAGCCAATTACAATTTTTAGAATGATTTCCTGGCTTCCAAACCCAAGTGCTATGGATCCAGGCACTATTCCAGTCAAGATTTTATAAATTTCTCCCTTTCTCTTCTTTTAACAATGCTCAGAGAAATAACTTCTAACAAGCATTTCAGTAACAGTTAAGCTTGATTCAGCATATCCTCTATTGTCATTTTGAGACCACCAGATGTGTCATTTGACTCCACCTTCCTTGGTGGAAGTCATACATTTGGTACTGACCATAATATTAACCAAACTGTGAACATTTTGGACACCAGACCAACTGTTGGTGTTAGGAACTGGAGACTTCCTGCAGTGAAACCACACATTCGCGTAACTTCAACCCCATTACCAAAGGCACTGGAATGCATTAAAAATTGCTAAAATGTCCCTTTTTGAAAACATTAATTGAATGTCATTTTATATTGAGAAGGCAAACAAAATGCAGATTGACCATAAGGTATATTTTGATACATTTAGTAACATAACAGAGTCTGTTAAATTTAGTTAAAGTTACTGTGGAAAAATAAATGACTAGTCGGAAAGAGGCTTCAAGAATGTAGTCGATGAATATTAACAAATGTTAAAAATTATCATTTAAAAAATGATATGCCAGATAATATATCATTGGCTCAAAAGAGCTTCCACTGGTATCTGAAACTTTCAAGAATTCCCTTCCTCATTTAGTAATAAGTTAAAAAATTCCTCATGGGCTTAATTCATATTGGCTCAAATACATCAAAAGATGATTGTCTACTATAAATATTTTAAGAATTTTGTAAGTACATGTAAAGAAACCAAATGGCTTTAAGAAATTCAGCCATATGGGTTTAAGTAGTGACCTTCATTTTTGCAGTTAAAAAATGTGCATCCTAATTGTAAAAATGGCTAAGGCAGTATAATAAAGAAAGAAATGAATTAGGAATCAGAAGGTCAACTGCATTCATCTATTCAAAAAATATTTTTGTGCCAGACATCGTGTCTGGCACAATGCTTGGCAGTAGACAGAGTGGAGAATAGGGCTGCTTTGGTCAGGATTATAGTACAGGGGGCAAATTTGACAAAACCCTAGGAGAACAACTGGGAAGTGTTATAAGGAAGGAACAGCAGGCAATGAGAAGAAATGGGACAGGTGGTGGGCAAGAAGGGGAGCAAGAAATGAATTCTGACTGCACATACGATCGAATATTTTTTTAAAGTGAAAACCCTTTAAACCTATGTGACTCAACTGCCATACTTACAAGTTAAAATACTTGAAATCTGGGAACAATTATTATTGAAAACTTTTTGTTTCAATAATCTAACTCTGAAAAGACTTCAAGTTTTAAAATCCAATTCAATGGTACGGTATCTGGTACAGTTACCAAAGCATAACCAAAGATCATCAAAATTCCATCATGATTTAGAAAAGCCAACTGAAAGAGCCTTATTTTTTTCTTTTTTAGAATCCACATATAAGTGAGATCATATGATACTTGTCTTTCTCTGACTTATTTCACTTAGCATAATGTCCTCCAGGTCCATTTACAAATGGCAAGATTTCATTCTTCTTTATGGCTGAATTACACACACACACACACCCCACACACACATTTTCTTTATGCATTCATCCATTGATGGGACACTTAGGTTGCATCCATGTCTTGGTTACTGCAAATACTGCAATGAACATGGGGGTGCATATACCTTTTCAAGCTAGTGTTTCCTTTTCTTTCAGATAAATACCTGTAGAAGTAGAATTGCTGGATCATAGGGTAGTTCTAGTTCTAATTTTTTGAGAAGCCTCCATATTGTTTTCCATAGTGGCTGTGCCACTTTACATTCCTACCAACAGTGCACAAGAGAGCTCTTTTCTCCACATCCTTGCCAACACTTGCTATTTCTTATCTTTTTGATAATAGCCATTCTGACTGGTATGAAGGGATAGTTCATTGTGGCTTTAATGTGCATTTTCTTGATGATTAGTGATGTTGAGCACCTTTTCATGTATCTGTTGGCAATCTGTAGGTCTTCTTGGAAAAATGTCTATTCAGATCTTCTGCTTATTTTTAATTAAAACTTTTTTTCCTGCCTATTTTTTTAATAGGATTTGGGGGGGTTCGCTATTGAGTTGGAGGAGTTCTGTATATACTTTAGTTATTAACCCCTGACCAGATATATGGTTTGTAAATACTTTCTCTCATTCCATAAATTGCCTTTTCATCTTGTTGATTGTTTTCTTTACTGTGCAGAAGCCTGTTTGATATAGTCCCACTCACTTATTTTTGCTTTTGTTGCTTGTGCTTTTGGTGTCATATCCCAAAAATCGTTGCCAAGACCAATGTCAAGGAGTTTCCCGCCTGCGTTTTCTTTTAGAAGTTTTATGGTTTCAGGTCTTACATTCAAGTCTTTATCCATTTTGAGTTGACTCTTTGCATTTAGTGTAAGACAGTGGTTGAACTTCATTCTTTTGCATGTGGCTGTCCAATTTTCCCAGCACCATTTATTGAGGAGACTGTCCTTTCCCCATTGTTAATCTTGGTTCTTTTGTCAAAAATTAACTGACCATATATGCGTGGGTTTATTTCTGGGCTGTCTGTTCTGTTCCACTGAGTTATGTGTCTGTTTTTATGTCAATAACAAACTATCTTAACTACTGTAGCTTTGTAGTATAGTTTGAGATCAGGGAACATGATGCTTCCTTGGTTAAATTTATTCCTGGGTATTTTATTCTTTTTGATGCAATTGGAAAAATAATACTAGTATTTAGATGAGCTTTTCAACACCGTCTCATCTTTTTACATTTTATTTCATAAATGTGATATTTTAATGGCTATTATGTTTGTAATGAGAGTATATCCAGCTACAAGTATTGTTAAAGATTGTGATAGCTCTCAGATAATGGTTAAGAATTTTTATATGGAAAACAAGATGTTCTTATAACCAGATTTGACCAAGAACTTTTACTTCAATAGTAGAGGGTTTCTGGGAAGGAGAGGGAGGAAAGAGGCTAAAAATATTTTAAAGATAAGAGCAAATACTTGCTCTTTTATTTTTTCTTTGTACTAAGACGAAACTGATACTATGAGATTTTATGGACTTTTAAGCCATCTATATATGCTTTACATATATGTCATTCAAATCTGTACAACCACCCTACAGATAAGTGGTATTATCCCTAATTTACAGACAAGGAAAATGAGACACAGAGATATTAAATAGCTGGTCTAAGGTCACAGTTTGTAAACCACAGAACAGTATACTGCTCTTAAAAACTGAACTCCAGGGGTGCCTGGGGGGCTCAGTCATTAAGCGTCTGCCTTCAGCTCAGGTCATGACCCAGGGTCCTGGGATCAAGCTCCGCATTGGGCTCCCTGCTCAGTGGGAAGTCTGCTTCTCCCTCTCCCACTCCCCCTGCTTGTGTTCCCTCTCTCACTGGTCTCTGTCAAATAAATAAATAAAATCTTAAAAACAAAAACAAAAACAAAAACTGAACTCTGATTGACTTTTCTACACATGGGCAATTCTTTAGCTCAAATAAAGGCTGTTCTCACAATACCAACACTGACAGTATTAAAGCTAACCTAGAGAAATAACTAGTTGCCTAGCAATTTACCAAGGAAATATATAGCCAGGAGGCCTTACTTTTACTAGCATCATTTCCAGGTTATATGCTATCATGATAGTGTGACTTCAGAATACCCAATAAAGATTTGAAATTTATGACATACTGTATTATAAGAGTACCATGAGATCGAAAACTTTAGTATGGTATTTACTGGATCTATTTTTAAAATATTTCCAATGCCATAAGTGTCTCTTTGTAAGGTTTTCATAGGGAAAACTACCACCATTTTAAGAAAAGCTAATAACTAAAATTTCAAACTTATAAAACAAACTAAAAGAAATTTTTACTTTCACTATAGGAAGAATCTTTGCTCTAAAGGACTGAAGTTTAGACATCTCTTATGATGAAAGTATCAGAGTCGCAAAAAACTGGTGTTACTAAGAAGGGCACTGGTCTTAAGATTTGAGAGGAATTTCTGGTCTCAAACTTTACCACTCTACTAACATACTATGTGACATAAAGCAAGTCACTTAATTTTTTTGAATTCTGTTTGGTTTTCTTATCTCTAAAATGAAGGGGCTGGGTGAGAAAATCTTTAACCCTATAGATCAGTCCTATTAAACAGAAATCAATAATAGCCACATACGTAGTTTAAAATTTTCCACTAGCCATGGTTAAAAAAAACAAAAAAAGGAAGAGGAAACAGCTGGAATTTTTAACAATATATTTTATCTAACCCAATATATCTAAAATGTCTGTTCAACAGATAATCAATATAAAAATTATTGAGATATTTTAGGTTTCCTTATCATTTTAAGTCTTTGAGATCCATTGTGTATTTTATACTTAGAGCACACTTCAATTCAGACTACCCACATCAATTGCTCAGTAGCCACATGTGGATAGTGTTAGATGTCTACGGGCAATACAGCCTATTCTCTAATGATTGATGTGAAATATTTCAGGATTATTCCATCGTAAAAGTAAGGCACACCAGCAGAAATTAGGCTTAATAAAAGCAGTTGTCCACACAGTGTGGTTTAATGGCATCACTGTGAAGGTCCCCATCTACAGAAGCCTGAAAATTCATCTTTGGTGGATAGTTTCCTTTTCAGTGTTTTACAATATAAATTATAGAAGATAACACATTGACAGAGTAAGCTCTTAGTGCAAAGTGAAAATCTTTTTAGAGGCATATGGGCTGTAAATAGTGAATTAAAGGGTCCTTAACACATGATGTGTATGTGTTTGGGTTTATCCTAATGCTTGGATCACCAGCATCTTATATGACGCAGGGGGAGTAGGGATGAAATCTATGAATGGAAGATAGCTAAGAAAAAAATTTACCCACTTATGATTCAGGCTTGTATTCTTATAGTCTAAGTAAAATGGGGAAAAAAGGAAAAAAAATCCAGATAATCACATGCTAGGTGAAGTCACACTAAAAGAAGGACCGTCCGTTTGACCTGTACGTCCATTAAAGGCAGCCATGACCATGCTGATGTCGGGAAAGAACTAACACCAGCAGTCGCTGTTGGACTGTGCACCTCAGCTCCTCTAAGAAGTCTTAACGAACGTGGTAAGAGTTACTACAGGAGGCACAGTTAGGCAAGCCACTTTAAAACAGCCAGGTCCTAAGTGGCAAATGAAATTCAAACCTTGAGCAGCAGCTTGAGAGGAGAAATGGTGAGACTGGGGCATGGATCCTGCTGGAGGCAAAAATCTGGACTGTGTGTAGTTTGTGCCCTCTTACCAGCCGGTTCCCACTTTGATATTCAGAGGAAGGTTCTGCAGTAATCTGCACGATGGATATGTGGGAAAGCTGTGCCAGCCTCTTATTAAGAGGAAGGAGGAAAGGGACCCAGAGTGTCACCAAAGTGATGTTAGCTGTGCCTTTTTACTGTCAGGTGGATGGAGGCTATGAATTTAGGAAGTGTTCATTCCTTCCCACTGGTGAGCCAGAAAGGACTGCTTTGTCGTAAACCAAGAATTAGTATCTCAGTTTATTCTCGTAAGCAAACCTCAATTTTAGACTTATAAAATCTTACATGTGTATGTGCTGAGGGAGACTCCCTGACAGTTTTTGAGTTGAGGGGGGTGGGAAGAAGGGCTTTGAGGAGTTATAGAATTGACATCACTGGGCCTGGGACAAGTAATGTCAGTTCAGGAAATTGTACAAGTGGAATCGTAACCTAAGTCAGTCTGGCTCCAGAGCCAGAATTTTTTTTTTTTCTAGATGAAAAGGATTTTATCTGCAAATCATAAGGCAGTAAGGAATCCCCATTACAGAAAAGACAGCAACGCTTTTTACTAAGTCTTCCTTTCTAATAGGCTCGTAAGGTTATCACCAGCCTACTAGTTGCATATTCATGAATAGGTTTGAATTCAAATATAGAGCTCAATAAAATGTTAGATGATATTGAACACCATAACTATAGGCAGTGCACTTGATCTTCTTTCATTTACTTTCTGTGTGTAAAAACAAGAATCATCTCCATTGCCAATCTCTGCAGAGGCTGATTAAAAGAAATAGGGATTTACATAAAGCTCTAGAAGCAATCAGAAGAAAAGTATGCTAAGTTCTAAAGATCTTTCATTTTAAAATAACGTTTACCATTCCTCACAGAAGAATTTGCCAGTCTTTAATAATCATTTTAGTAGTAGAACCACCCAAGGAGCAATTGATTGGGCCAAGAAAGAGGTTCATCTTGGCAGTGAATCTTGAGAACAGACAAGTGTGGGCCCTGAGAGAGACATCTGCATGCCAAAGCAATTGGCCTTTCACAAACTTTGCAGTCAAGTGCTCAACTTTAAAAACAGGGGGCTTAAAATGGCATTCTGTGTTTTTCTTAAAGTGGCAAGAAGACTTTAGTTTCTGCAAAGTAGATTCACATAATCGATTTTTAAATATGTGCATCCAGACTGCTGTTTGAAGGGCTGGCTGCATGTCATGGACCATCTTAAACAGAATCATATATAAGAAATGAAAGAGTCTCCACCTGGCAGATTATGGCCCATGGTATCTCTCTTTGCTGTCATAGGACAGAGTGTTTGAGGTTTTTTTTTTTTTTTTTTTTTAAGATTTTATTTATTTGACAGCACAAGCAGGGGGAGCGGCAAGCAGAAGGAAAGGGAGAAGCAGGCTCCCTGCCGAGAAGAGAGCCCAGACATGGGACTCGATCCAGCACCTTGGGGTCATGACTTGAGCCTAAGGCAGATGCCTAACCGACTGAGCCACCGAGGGGCCCCTAAGGTTTTTGTGACTATTTCCCACAGACTAAAAGCTCTGGGAGGCCATGCACCATGTCTATCTTGTTCATAATTATACTCTATCTCCATTCCTGAGAAGCATGCCTGGCATACAACAGGTGCTTAGGAAATATTTGTTGAATGATGGAAAAAAAGAATTTTCTCAGGAGGGGCAAAAATAAAATGGACCTCCAGCAACCAGATTTCTAAAGGATATGTATTGAGGAAGAGATGCACTCAATTTTTTCCCCTAGGGTATTAATAGCTCTCTTCAGATAGTGAACTGTTTTCTCAGTGAAATAGTCACACAACAGCAGTCCAAAAAATAAAAAGATAACTTCATTTACCTTGCTATATTCTACTCAACACCATCAGGGAAACACCCACAGGTTATCAGAAAATATAATACTATTTTTCTTTTAGACCTGAATACACTTTTCATCACAGTAAAAAGTTTTAAATGTCCTAAGCTCCTATGCTCTTACTGGCAGGGCCAAATCAAATTTTAAAGCAAATTTAAACTAGGTCTTGGTGATGCTTACCAAAATGAGTTAAGGTCCACCTTTTAGATTGGAAATAGCGCAACGACAACAACAAAATGAATGACAATGGAGACAAAAAAACATTACATGTAGCAATTTCTAGTTTACAGGGTTTTTCCACATCCACAACCCCATTTGCTTTTAATAACACTCCTGTGAGAAAGGCAGAGAGAAGCGGGGGGTGGGGGAGGGGGGGCGGAGAAGAGAAAGAGAAAATGAGAAAGAGAAAGAGTGTGTTATCCTCATTTTACAGAGGCAGAACTGGAGTGTGCAGAGCTAAGTCACTCAGTGTCACGCAAGTAGGAAGGGAATGGTTGGGAATTTCAAGTGTGAAATAAGGACAGAAACACAGCTGAAGGTATTTAAAAGACGATGGGTTTATAAAACATAAACTTGTGTTTAGTTTACTGTCTTCGCTTACCTAACAGAGACACTGTACAGAAATTATATTCTTTACTGTAAAGTATCATTATCCAGACTCGTCATCATTATTTTTATACAGGGCAGTGGAGAAAAGTGTATGCCTTCCTGTATCAGATGATAGGTTTTTAAATTAGCTCTTTTATTCATTTATAATACAAGCTGACAGGAACGATTATGGAGGACAGACAGGATTGGGAATAAAGCATAGGAGGCTAGGTCTCTTTATAGCAAACTGAAATCTGGTTGGATATAAAGAGAGAGCTGTATCTCATTCTTTGAACTAGAATAGAACGAAGCTGGAACGTTCCAAATGGGAATATTTCCCAATTCTTTCTTTGACATTAGCTTTTCTAAGATTCACCTAGCCAGCTTTCCCAGTGAGTCAATGCATCTATGTGAAAACATGCTTTTGTATGCAATAACACAAAAATAAGATTAGGTTACATTTGCAGTTTGCACCTAGTAGAATTTCTTACATTCTTTAGTGAGACCACATCTTGAGGAGTCACTTTAGTGCCTCTAAGTACCCATTAGCTTTAAATAGTACTATTTATTCTGATTAATCCACTTCCTTTTGTGGGGGAGGAGGCAAGAATGTAAAAGATACAAAGTAATTTGAAAACAAAGTGTTAGAGTGTTATATGTTTAATGTCTGGCCTCTGCTCCCCATTCCCAGCCCTGCCACAGGAATGCTGAAACACAACTAAAAGGCTTTTAAGTTCTCATCAGTTGCCTAGCCTTCAGGTGTGACAAGAGAAAATGGGTCTCTTCGGTTACCTTTGGGCTCCTAAGGGCAGGGAGTTGCATCCAGCTCCTGACCTGACTGGCTGGCCGTTGAGGGCTGCAGACTGCCACCTCAGGCAGTGACAGGCTGGAGCTCCTCCATGTTTTAAGTATCACTCTGGAAGGTCAGTGAAGAATGCTGCCAATTTCTAAGGGTTTTTATCCATACCCCATTAGGAACCCTCCTTGATGATCATCTAAAGTTAGTGGGTTTTAACCCGTGTAAGGACCCTTTGAGAAATTTATAAAAGAACTGGACGCTTTTCCCAGGATAATGCTCCTGATGTTGCCACTGTCAATAATAATGATGGTAACAACAACAGAAGCTACTATTGATTGAGGGCACACACTGTATGCAATGACTTGAGCTAAGTATCTTTCAAGGGGACATTGATCCTCTGAATCATCCCTCCTACCTTCCATACTCCCCCAGCTCACCATACTTTTCTCCACCATGTCTCTTATGATCATCCTCAGCAATGCCAACCCAGAATGCACATTTTAATCACAAGGGAAGCTCTTAAAAATAGCAATTCCCCAGAAACCACACCCAAAGATCTGGATTTAATTGGTCTGGGGGAGGGTCAGCATCGATATTCTTTGAAAACTCCTCAGAACACGTGCAGCCAGGGTTGAAAGCCATGAATATACAATGGGCCCAACACTCCATCCTTTCAGCTCCATGTACCCCCAAAATCCCTTCTGTTTGACCCTCCACTATGCCGGGCATTGTTATAAGCACTGAGAAGGACATAATAAAATTAGGTGAAATATATTGTATAATAGTAGGGGGTGATAGGTACCACGGAGAAAAGTAAAGCCGAAAGGAGGTATGGAGCACAGGGAGTTTCAATTTGACCAGAAGATAACTGAACAAACCCTGCAAAGGCTGAGGCAGGAGTATGGACAACCCAGAAGCAGTGAGGCTGGAAGGAAATGGTAGTAGGAGAAGCAGCCATGAGGAGATCAGACTGTGTGGGGTCCTGAGGTACGGTCAAAGACTTCGGCTTGTCCTTGAAAATCATCTGCCTTAAATTTGAAAAGAATCACTATGTCCTTTTTGTAGCTGAGAACAGACCGCCAAGCAACAAGGATGGAAGGAGGGAGTTAAAAGAAGCTACTACAATAACTCAGATGGGAGATAATGTTTGCTTGAACCAAGGCCGCAGTGAAGGGGGCAAGAAGTGATGGATTCTGGATGTGGCTGAAGGCAGAGCTGATAGAATTTGCTGGTAGATTGGTATAGGGATGACAGAGATAGGAGTCAGCAGAGCTCCAGAGATTCAGCCTGAGCAACCAGAAGAAGACTGTTTCTTTATTTTCATTTTATACAGAAGGTAACTAGCTATTATTCCAAAGCTCAGGGTCTTTCCACAAAGGTCCCATTACTTGAGGAAAAAGGCAACTGAAATTATGTGCATAGAGCATCTACCATATGGATTACAGACTTTTCATTTTACCAATGAAGGTTGAGAAGACTTTTTTTTTTCCCTCAATAATTGGTAATATCTCCCTGAATCATGAGATTTATTGTTCAATGACATGGGGAAGCCTGAAAATGTAAAAAGGCTGGAAAGAGGATAGGAAATTTATGGATGACAGAATTATATGAGGTTATCTAGGGGTTTTAGGGATACCTGGCTAGATCTCCACATTCTTGAGGCTGATGGCATGATAAATTACCCACAGAACCTCCTCAGGAACCAGTGTTTGACAGAATGAGATGGGGAACAGACTTTCCTGAGATTAGATATGAGAATACTATTTTGCCCTGGCTTCTTTATTTCAAATGTTTTAAATAGAAACTTGAAAAAGTAACCACCAATATTCTAGCTACTTTTCAGTGACTAAAATATTTTTAGAGCAGATACACAGAGTTGTGTTTTGGACATGTTCCATATATATAAGCTCTCCAATTAGTTCTTCATAGTGTAAAGGTTAATAGGCTCCAAGAAATGTATTTGTTTAATTCCTTCAAGCTTTCTGTTTATATATTCTCATTTGGCATGTTAAAAAGGTGCCCCAGCAATACAAGCTAATTTTGCTGTTGTTGAGATAAAATATAATTCTTGTCTGCTATTCTTATTGGAAACATTACACCGGATATCTAGAATTAATCTTCTTCTATCCTGTTATCTTTGTCTGTTTGTATCAACATGCCACAGTGTGGCAATTCCCAAGAGTTAGTGCTCTTAAATCTGCCCCCCTCCTGACATCTCTATTTCGGTGAAAGGTACTTCCCCTCTTTCTTCCCAGGCATCTTGACACAGCTCCTTCCTGTCCTTCACCTCTACGTCAGGATAGTTGCCAATATCAAGAAATACTAACTCTGCAGTATGCCTTGTGTATCTAACAACTCCCCTTTTCACTCCCAATGCTAACAGCGCAGAGATGACTCTCGTCTTAATTCTGGCAACGTCTCTGAATGCATCTCCTGTTCTCTAGTCCGGCCCACTGCACTTCCCCGGACATGGGGGGCCTGCTTCATTTTAAAGCTCAGCACTGGCCATAACACTCTGTCAAAACCAGAGTTGCTTCAGTTGGACAGCTGAACTAAGTATCAGTGTTTCTTCCTCCCTTTAAGGCCCTCATCAGTGTTTCTTCCTCCCTTTAAGGCCCTCATCAGTGTGGCCCCAAGCTACCTTTCCAGTCTTAACTCCTACCACTTCCTTCACAACGTCACTGCAACTCTAGCAAAACCAATCACTCTTCCCTGAACCTGCCTCTGTTTTAGCAGCTTGGTGCTACTGCTCCCACAAAAACGTTCCCTCTTGTCTATCAAACTTTCCCTTCTGTCTACCAAAATGCTGACCTGTCCTTCAGGTCCTACCTCAAATGCAGCTTCAAAGAAGCTTCTGATGCCCCGGATCAGGGTGATCCCCACCTCCACTGAATACCCGACCCCAGCGCTTTGTACACCACTAACTGCAGTCTGCAGACCTGAGCACCTTTCCTATCATCAACACTTTATATTAAGCTCCTAGAAGGTGACAAGTGGGCCTTGCCCATCTCTGAACCTCCACAGTGGCAGGACGGTGCAACGTCAAGTTCAAGGATTATCAGCGACGAGAAGTGTTAAAAAGTAGACATCTTAAAAGAAGCTGTTTTAAACCTCTCATCAAAAGCCATGAACATCTCCCTTTTACTTAATAACAGGATAGCCGTGGATAGAACAGTATCTTCCTGGTCTCTTCAGTATTCTTTCTACTCTTCTGTATGAACAGAATTTACATTATAGTGAATAAAAGTCCCTTGTAAAATTGGTGTTACAAAGCCATATCTGGAAAGAGAGGATCAGTACTAATCTGTTCCTTACTGGCTATTTAGTGAGTAAGGGGAATAGGAGATGATATGTTTGGATTAGAGACAGAAAGAAAATGGAGTTTTCAAGAGAGAAAAAAAGTTACAAAAGAAAAACCTGTTTCACAAAATGCAGTCTGTGGAAAATCTTTCAGCTGAATGTCAAGATTAAGAAAAATCAATAAAACCTTTGAAACCAGAACTACGTGAAAGGGTTTTTAGGTTTGATGGCAAAATACAATGCTATGGCTTCAAGAAAATAAAATCTTTATCCAGTAACAGCAAAAGCAATTCTTCAATTTCAAGGAGCCTTCATGGCCTCAAAATACATGTAGCACAAATTGCTTATTACACAGATAGGGACAGTCAAGATTCAAAGGGCCAGCATTTTCAAAAGGACTTTTTACCAAGGCTGTAATTAGTTGTTCTGGCAAAAACCGCACACACGTCTAATTGCACACACAATTGGCTAATTGTATCTTCAAAATAAAGGGTAAAGGGTTAATTGTATCCACATCTGGCCACAAAGAAAGAGGTTGTCCTTTGAAAATATGACACTACACTTAGATGAAAATTTGCATTAAACAACCATCCCTATTACTACTAATAATTATAATAATACCACATGCTTACAAATTAATACCTTTCATCATGATCCTGAAAACACTTTACAAACATTAATTAATCTCACAATACTCCTATGAGGTATGAAAAGGCAATTATCCCAATGGTGTCAATGAGGAAATACAGGAAAGTCAGGTAATTGTCAAAAAGCCACAAAAGGAATTGGAGCTCCTAGCCCCTGGCACTGAACACAGGCCCAGGGCACCAGGGAGGTTCAGTGGGGAATCTGGTTCAGATAATCAGTAAAAATGAGGCTAAAACCAATGCAAAACTAAGTAATCAAGTTTCAGAATAGTGAAAACTGACTGTGATTTAGAGACTACTTTGATTTCTTTTACTGAAAAGAACAGAGACAGCATCAAGAATGGAGCTAACAAAAGGTATCAGTAAGGTGAGGTTAAACTTTCACTACTTCCAGATGACACGATACTGTACATAGAAAACCCTAAAGACTCCACCAAAAAAAACTGTTGGAAATAATGAATGATTTCACTAAAGTTGCAGGATACAAAATTAATGCACAGAAATCAGGGGCATTTTACATGCTAATAACGAAGTAGCAGAAAAAGAAATGAAGAAAACCATTCCATTTACAATTGCACCAAAACAATAAACTACCTAGGAGTAACTTAACCGAGGAGGTGAAAGACCTGTACTCTGAAAACTATAAAACAGTGATGAAAGAAATTGAAGATGACACCAACAAATGGAAAAATATCCCATGCCCATGGATTGGAAGAATTAATGTTGTTAAAATGTTAATATGACCTAAAGCATCTACAGATTCAATGCAATCCCTATCAAAACACCAATGGCATTTTTCATACAACTAGAACAAAGAATCCTAAAATTCGTATGGAACCACAGAAGACTTCAAATAGCCAAAGCAATCTTGAGGAAGAAGAACGAGGCTGGAGGCATCACCATCTCAGATTTCAAGTCATACTACAAAGCTGTAGTTATCAAAGCTGTATGATACTGGCACAAAAACAGACATACAGATCAATAGAACAGAACAGAGAACCCAGAAATAAACCCATACTTACATGACCAATTAATCTAGGACAAAGGCAGCAAGAATGTACAATGGGGAAAAGACAGTCTCTTCAATAAATGGTGCTGGGGAAACTAGACCACTTTCTTACACCATACACAAAAATAAACTCAGAATGGATTAAAGAACTATATGTGACACCTGAAACCATAAAACTCCCTGAAGAAAACATAGGCAGTAATTTCTTTGACACTGACTATAGCAATATTTTTCTAGCGATGTATCCTTAGGCAAGGGAAACGAAAGCAAAAATAAACTATTGGGACTGCGTCAAAAAAAAATCTTTTGCACAGTGAAGGAAATCATCAATAAAACAAAAAGATAACCTACTGAAGGGGAGAAGATATTTGCAAAAGATATATCCAATAAGGGATTAATAACCAAAATATATAAAAAACTTCTACAACTCAACACTGAAAAAATACTCTGATTAAAAAAATGGGTAGAGGGGGCACCTGGCTGAGTCTTGGTCTCAGGTCATGAGTTCGAGCCCCATGTTGGGCTTAGGGAGTACTTTAAAAAAATGGGTGGAGGACCTGAATAGACATTTTTCCAAAGAAGACGTACAGATGGCCCAGAGACACATGAAAAGATGTATGACATTACTAATCATCAGGGAAATGCAAATCAAAACCACAATGAGATTATCACCTTACACCTGTCAGAATGGCTAGAATCAAAAAGATAAGAAATAGGGATGCCTGGGTGGCTCAGTCGGTTAAGCATCCAACTCTTGATTTTAGCTCAGGTCATGATCTCAGGGTTGTGGGGAGTATGCTTCTCTCCCTCTGACCCTTTCCACACTTGGGTTCTTTCTCCCTCTTCCTCTCTCGCTCTCTCAAATAAAGATGAAAAAAAAAAAAGAAATAACAAGTGTTGGCGAGGATGTGGAGAAAGATGAACTCTTGAGCACTGTTGGCAGGAAGGTAAATTGGTGCAGCCATTATGCAAAACAGCATGGGGGCTCCTCAAAAAATTAAAAAAAAAAAATACCATATAATCCAGTAATTCCACTACTGGGTATGTACCCGAAGAAAACAAACACTCACTTGCAAAGATATATGCACCTCTATGTTTATTTCAGCATTATTTACAACAGCCAAGATAGGGAAGCAGCCCAAGCATCCACTGAAAGATGAATGGATAAAGATGTGGTATCTATGTACAATGGAATATTACTCAGCCAAAAAAAGAATGAGATCTTGCCGTTTACGACAACATAGATGGACCTGGAGGGTGTTACACTACGTGAAAGAAGTCAGACAAAGACAAATACTGTATAATTGCACTTGTATGTGGAATGTAAAAAATAAGACAAACAAAAAGCAGAAACAGGTCCAAAAATACAGAGAACAAAGTGATGGTTGTCAGAGGGAGGGGAAAATGCAGGCTTCTAGTTGTGGAATGAGTAAGTCACAAGAATAAAAGGTGGAGCATAGGGAAAGTAGTGAATTGTCTGCAGTAATGCTGTCTGGTGACAGATGGTGGGCACGCTGGTGACAAGCACGGTGAAACACACAAACTGTCTAATCACTATGCTGTCGTCCCCCTGAAACTAAGGTAACGTGTGTCAACTATACTTCAATTAAAAAAAAAAAAGGAACAAGTAGAACTTTTTATTCCTTGGTTTGATTTTATGACCAAACAGGACAGATAATAAAAAGGTATATAGAGGGGCGCCTGGGTGGCTCAGTCGTTAAGTGTCTGCCTTCGGCTCAGGTCATGAACCCAGGGTCCTGGGATCGAGCCCTACATCAGGCTCCCTGCTCCACGGGAGGCCTGCTTCTCCCTCTCCCACTACCCCTGCCTGTGTTCCCTCTCTCGCTGTGTCTCTCTCTGTCAAATAAATAAAATCTTAAAGAAAAAAAGCGTATATAGAATCATAGAATGCATCCCCAATGAATGGTACCTTCAAAAACATGTAAGAGGAGTAAATTTCTGCAAGAGATGGTCTACTGGCTATAGCAGCTATAAGATGAGGACATGCTGGACATAAAGACATGAGGTGAGGGACCGAAACAGTAAAAGTAATGTTACCTGACTTCTAACTGGTAATTTACACCAGATTACTAGTTGGGAGCACCCAATTTACACTAGCCTGGAATATCTAACTTAATACAAATATAAACTTAATGCAAATAAATTTCCTAGTATTTCTGTAACCTTAATATTTTCTTTAAGAAATGAGAGAGACAGGAGGGTTCATTTTTAACAATATAACATACATTTTTAAGAACTGGTTTACTTTTTTCAATTAAAAAAATCTTCTTGTAGCCACCTCAGAAAATTGACCAGAAAGTCCCTCTGCAGATACTTACAAAGATGTAGAGATATAAATATGCTCCAATTCATTTCACCTGTCTGTGCTGGAGGGTACAAAGATGAGCAAGACACAGTTCCCACTTTCACCGACATATGGTCTATGGATTTCTTTACATTTACTCAAGTCCTATCAAGTATATCTCTTCCTACAAAGGTTTTGAGGCACTATCCCATAGAGGAATAAAGAAAACACTGAAATAGAGACAAGGAAAAGAGAAACAAAACATGGTAAAAGGAAGAATCAGTATGACTTGTTTTTCTACATTTCAAAATTGGTCCAAAGTTACCGGGCATCCAGAGCAAAAGAAAAAAAAAAGATACATGTGTTAGAAAGAAAGGAAGGAAGGGCGAGAGAGAGAGAGAGAGAGAGAGAGAGAGGAAAAAAGGGAGAAAAGGACACTAGGACATATAACTAAATACTTAAAAACGCCTTGTAGAGGTAAAGCTCAATGTAGCGCGGGAGTGCCTAAAACAGAGACCTGACTTCCAACGCGGGAAGCAGGCAAACAGTTACATTCTGGGCTGGGCTGGAAGGTCAGGGCTGAGCTCCACAGTGGCTGCTGCAGAAAGGGCATTCCACCCAGTGCCCAGCAAGCAAAGAAGAGAGCCGTGCAAGCGGGAGGCATGTTTGGGAACTGGAATTAAGCGTCTAGCTTCGAGTGTGAGGTAGAACGCAGTCCTGGAGGGGCCTGGCAAGAGCCGCAGGGCCTGCTGGCAAATGCCGTGCTGAGCTTTGTTTCTGTTAAGTAACAGGGGATGCTAGATTTTTGACAGGGGGTGGGGGGAGGTGGGAATCCAACTTTTTTCTTTCTTTTTCCTTTCTTCCCTCAAGTACAAAATTCTGACACCATGTCAGGAATAGACCAGAAAGGCAAAAGTCAAGAGGAAGAAAGATCTGTCAGGAGGCTCTGTAATAAATCAGATGAGGGATGATAAGGGTCCGCTCTCTGGTCCTGGCATGAGAGAGGTAAAGGAGAGGACAAACAAGAGACTCTCTGACAGGACTTAGTGAATCATTAAATGCGAGGGAAAGGATGAGTTGTCCCTGACTCAAGCCCTTAAATCCTGCCTGACCAAGGTCGTGCAGGAGACTGAGACGGCATCTTTTTCTTACATTTTATTAGGACTAGTGTCAACCAAATTAATATATCCCTTTATGTCACAAATAATTTTCATCATTGAAAAGTATACAGAAGTGTTTCAAAATGATAACAGATTATTAAATGTATCTTTCTTCAAAATAAAAAGGAAATGTGCTATTTCAGCCAGCCCCATGATGTGAGACCTCAAGCACCGTCGTTACGATTCCCAGTTCAGACTTCAGCATTTGTCCTTTTCTGTTCATTTACATGTATAAAAAGTAAAAGAGCTTTAATTTTTTTCCAGAGATTTAAATGACTTGGCACTCACTGAGCCTGTTTGTATACCTCTCCCACGTGGCCAGGGATAATGCAAAACTGATCAATGCAGATGTTTAAAAATTACTTGAATGAATACATTTAAAATTTGCAGCCAAATAGAAATCACCTGTTCCCCAAACCTGTAGCCAGTTTTTACGGCTAGTATTCGTCTGCCTGTTAAATGCAGGTATGTAAAATGTGGCCGCTGTTCGTTATATGACAATTTACAAATTTCATCAGCAAAAATCTATTTCCTAAATAATTTACCCTTATCACCAAGTTTGTTATAAAAAATTGCTAGCTGCTATATCCAAAGCCAAGTCCTCATTAGTGCTAGTGCTAAGAATTGCTATAGATAGAACAAGATGTTTGGTAGATACTGCAATGCACTTACTATGTTTCCTTTGAAAGTGACATGACTATATGGTCACTAGATAATTAGAAATTTTACCCCTTATAATAATGTTCCATCTTTGTGTTTTGAAGGAAAACCACTGATTTTTTATCTACTTCTTATTATTAGCCAGTGACCTCCTAATCCCATACCAAATAGAGGTCAAACTTTGAGTTTTGGCCTTTAGAGGCCTAGATGATCTGGGTCAACTGATTTCGAGCCATAATTCCTTTTAACCTGGTCGGTGATTCCTGAAGAATGAGGGTTTGTACCACTGGTTATGCGGGTGCTGAGGACAAGGGTCACTGGGAAGCTGGTTTCCGAAAGGCTTCATGGGCAAGAAGGCAGGCAGGGTAGAGGGCAAGACAGGTCAGGGGCTATCTCCTTTCTTTTCTGGATCAAAGGCTTTAGGGGCAGCCCTGAGCCCTGGCACGTGCAGGCATGTGAGTGTACGCACAGGGGTCAGCTGGGATGGGGTCCCTGGGGATTGACCTAGTTGCAGTTAGCTCCTAACGAGGGGCTCTGGACGCCTGAGGCACAGCTGTAGCTCCCAACTCTGATTCACTGACTTGGCAGCTAAGTGTTTGGATTGAGTCTAATACATCTGAATCCCAGTTTGAGCCCCATATTGGCTAAGTGATCTGGGGCACCTGGCTGGCTCAGTAGGTAGGACATGTGACTCTCCATCTCAGGGTGGTGAGTTCAAGCCCCACGGTGGGCATAGAGCCCACTTAAAAAAAACTGTAAAATCAATTTTTAGGTAAAAACAAATTTAAAAATAAAAAATAATTGCATCTTAAAGGAAATTCTATTATAATATTAGATAAAATAAGCTTGTAGTTCTAAGTATTTTTTAATTGAATGATCCCATGAAGACAAAAGATAACAGATTATTTGCCCTAATTTGGCTGTTAGATTACTAGTTCTGTATCAGTGGGCTATTTCCCTTCTTTCTGTTATGGTTTTTTTTTAGATTTTCTTTATTTGGGCAAGAAAGCGCAAGTGAAAGCTCACAAGCAGGAGGAGTTTCAGAGGGAGAGGGAGAAGCAGGCTCCCCGCTGAGCAGGACCATCCCAGGACCCTGAGATCATGACAGGAGCTGAAGGCAGACCCTTAACTGACTGAGCCACCAGGCACCCCATCCCTTTCTTAATTATAGGTATGTATCGTGGCAATGTACCTAGCTAACATTTCCCAACCATCCTTAATGGGTAAAGGTAGTCAAGTGAAACCTATTGAATTGTGTCTTTGGAAAAGCTATTTAAGTGGGGGCTTACTTTTGCCTCAATCCCCTCCTTCTATGCTTGGAGATAGAGCAGCCACCTTGTGATCAAGAGGCAACCTGGTGTATGGAAGTCACACATTAAAGGTGGTGGAGCAGAAAGACAGAAGTCTAAGACATTGATGGTCTCATGGAGCCATTATACTAACCCTTGATTACCAAACTCAGGACATTTTTAGATGAAAAAACAAAACAAAACAAACCCTGATTTGTCTAAGCCACCAGTTTATGACTGTCCATTATCGGCAATCAAATGCAATTCCTAACTCATTCGTGTATATACACATTACAGGCAGCACCTAGCTACTTCTATTTGAGGGGAGATGAAAAGATCCCCAGTTTTTTCAAACACATTTCCCCCCTTGGTATTATAAAGTGTATATATATATGCTATAAAGTATATCATGCCAGTTATTCATTCTTTGGAAATAGGGATTAGAAGCATCTGTTAAAATGCAACTGTTGTCTGAGAAGAGTTATACTTTATCAATATAATTGAATATCTCCTTGTGAATTAATTTATTAACTTCCACGACTGGGTAGGTCCTGAGGGGATAGAACACAAAGACAGTTAAGTTTTCCTAAAGGAAGACTGGTCAAGAAAAGGAGCAGTGTCAGGCTACTATATTAAACAATCGCTTCTTCTTTGTCCAGCACCCCCCACCCTCCATCCCCTGACTCCATTCCCCCCAAAGACACTGATAGGCAGCCTTAGAGGTAGAAAGCACAAGAAACAAAAGGAGATGCAGAATCTGAAGACAAACTTCTAATTCTTTATTATATAAAGGCTCCCCACAACCACCTCCCTATATGGGAGTACTTTGTTTACCCTACGAAAACATTCCATAGTTAACTAATAAACAGCATTGGTAGACTAGTCATTCAGGAGATAACTGAGTCACTTTTCTATCCACCAACTGCCGTGAAAGAAAGGACAAAATGGTGGTAGGGAGCAGCTAAAGCACAGGCCCAGTTCAATGGGACTGGATATACCTACAATTTGATCTAGTGGATGACTGGTCATTTCAGGCATTCAAACATGTCTCCAACTGCTTGTTATTTTCTAGGCTCTGTGCTAGAAACCAGAGATTTGGAAATGATGATGATGATGGCCTGTCCTCAGAAAACTGAGCAATGTAAATAAACCGCTGCAATACATTGTGGCGTACGTGATACCACAAGTGTATATGGAAGTTGAAGTAGGAGAGCAGAATTCACTCTAAGGATAGTGAAGGGTGATCAGGGAAAGCGTCCCCGGGCAAATGATGCCTATAGAGGATTTTCAAAGATGAACAGGATTTTACTAGGGAGATAAAAAGGGAGATATGCATTCCGGTCAGAGGGAACAATGCACAAAAAAGCTGGAGATAGGGAGAAGCATGGCATGTTTGAGGCATTTCAAATATTTATTTCTGTAGCATCAAGTGCTAAGGAAGAAGTAAAAGAAAGGGAATTAAAGGGACCCAGATCAGGAAGGGCATTGAGTGCCATGCTAATCAGCATGGACTTTTCTCTGATAACCAGTCACAAAAAGTGAGCCAGTGCTACGGTAAGATTTAGAAGTTTTAGGGGCACCTGGGTGGCTCAGTCCGTTAAGCGTCTGCCTTCGGCTCGGGTCATGATCCCAGGGTTCTGGGATGGAGCCCCGCATCGGGCTCCCTGCTCAGCTGAGAGCCTGCTTCTCCCTCTTCCTCTGCTGCTCCCCCTGCTTGTGCTCTCTCTCTCTCCCTGTCAAATAAATGGATAAAATCTTTTTTTTTAAAAAAAGATTTAGAAGTTTTAGAAAAATCACTGCTGGCTGTCAGTTTGGAAGGGAGCAAGGCTGGAGGAAGAAATATCACCTCGGAAATCTCAGTAATAATGCAGATGACAAGGGACGAGGGCATGCATGTTGAGTGGCTCTTCTCGGCATCTGTTATGTGGAGGGCAAGGTGGGAGGAGAAGGGAGAGGGAAGGGAAGTTAAAATCTTTCACCGGATGGCAGTGTTCACTTTGGAAGAGTCACTTTTCACCTGCCCTCCACATTTATAAAGCACACGGGAAATGTATGTTCTCTCTGAATTCACTTTTTAAAAGTTTTTTTAAATCTGTAATTATACTGCTAGAGAGTTCGCTAAGTGAACCAAAAATAGAGGTAAGGAGACTCTAAATTCCGCTCTAGGTGGCCTCTGAGGTTTCAGAAGTAGTATTATCACTTTGCAAGAGAGAACCGTCTCCTTTTTTAAAATGAAAAGTAGGCAAGATGAGAACAGAGTGGGCCCCAAATATATGGATAAATCAGAAAACATACTTGAAGCACTCTGAGCTTCAAAGAACTGTACCTATACTGTGAGATCCCTAAGTACGGGGTTGTGGCAGGATGATCAGCAATCAGCACTGTGCAGAACAGCCAAGCGTAGAATTAACCCAACGCTGGAATTCTTTGAGTTAAGAAGAGAGCTGAGTTATGGTGATGGTGGCCAGGAAAAATATAGATGACTTTTTTAGTCTAAGGATGACCCAAAATGGGATACACTGATACTAAAAAATTCTGTTGTTTATTTGAAATTCAAATTTAACCGGACATCCAGTATTTTATTTGCTACAGCTGGCCATCCTAATTATGGTAGTTCCTTAAGAGAGAAAAGTTGCTCGATTAATAACTGATTTACCTTTCTCGTGGCATTCTGACTTCTCTTATGCAATAGGAAATGCTGTAGCTACATATGAGGGAATTATGAAGCACAACAATATAAACATGTGAACAAAAACGACCAGTTATAAAAACTTTCTCAGCAATGCTGGGAATCTCTTAAAAAGGACTTAAAATGTCCTTTTAAAACAGCAAGGACAGGAACATCCACTCCTAACTAATGAAACAGTATATTAACACTTTTTAAAGAAAGAAAAATGTTCATTAACATATTATAAGTACTGCGACTTCAAAGACAAGTATTTCTAAAGAGCAACCAGCTCACAAGAATATAGAGGCATAAAAACTCTTCTAAAGAGGTAACACTTGGAAGAAAAAATTTTAACAAAGAATGCTTTCGTGATAAATGACAGAAAAGACAACCCCCACCACTACCAAAAAAAAGTTTTTCATGCTCACGGAGGTCTTACTAATATGTCCTCAATTGACTGCCAAAATAAAAAAAAAAAATAGGATGACAGGGCCATCTTTGGAATCCAGGGCAAGGTGGAAAGCCCAACTGTCCAAATCTGGGAATCTTGCAGCATTTACTCTAAAGCATTGTGCTATTTTTAATGCACTTTAAGCTCACTTTTATTACTTCCAAACCTCTTTCCTCATTAAGGCACAGATATAACCTGGGAGCTACTTATAGGATAGATACCAAATAGTCTGTCTGCTGGCGAGATACAGACCTCCACCTTGCATGCATATCAGCTGGAGAAAAAAGAGCCCTTATTCATCAAATTTAAAAAGCACTCTCTCATTTCATGCTAATTGTATGGTCCTTTGCATGATATACAAAAGATTGCCTAAGATGAAAGGCATTAAAAAGAAAAACTACCAGTCTTGGAGGGTTTTTTTTTGGAGGGGGGGGGAACAAGATTAACTTATTACTTTTTTACAGAAAGTAAATGACTAATTCAAGTATTACATTTATCTGCACAGAATGACCTTTACAGGTTTTATTATTATCAACGCCTATTCAGCTGCTTCTCTGCCTAACATAATGTGACCTCATTCAACTAATCTTGGTGCCCCAAAACCTTTTAGGATGGTGTCAAACAGTTCATAAATTAAAGAATTTAAAATAAAGTACACATGGGTCTTAAATGATTTTTTCCCCCAAAAAGGAAATAGTTAAACTACCCTGGAAAAGAGAGGCTGATTATTAATAAATGCTTGTTTCCCAGCTCCTACTACACACACATTCTGCTTCGGCTGGTTTCTTATGGAAGCACAAGATGAAAAATTCATTTTTGGTTATAGATATCATCACCAGTAATAATATGTAATAACATGATAAGTGACAGAATATTAGCCAAGGGTTGTAAATAAGACGATAAGCCATGATAATTTGCGTCATACCATAATTTATGGCACATGGTAATATAGGAATTGGGTCTTTGAAAACCTGTGTTAATTTAGACTGATGTTACTTTAAATATCAACCAAGTATTAACAACTATGTCAAGGCCATCAGGGGAAGAGAGGTGAAAAAGAGAGAAACACTAGGTGCAGTTCATTCACGTAGGCTGCACAACAAAGAGGCACTTATTCCTTCCGTAACTATCTATCGATTGCTATCAGTCAACTGAACAGGGTTGGTAAGTCCGAACAACAGCTGCTTCAACCTGCAGTCCTTGCCCGGAGCAGAAGAATAATTGGGCTTCTCCAACTGCCCCCAAAATGGATTCTTCAAGAGGTGAAAATGTGAATCAAACATGCTGCTACTAACTAATATTTACTATACATATTGAGGATCTTTTTAACCCATGAGACTAGCATTGTCCAGTAAAATTTAAGGCGAGCCACATACGTGATTTTCAACCACAGTAGGAAAGGTAAAAGAAAAAGGTGAAATTAATTTTAATACTTTAAGCCAGTATCTCCAGAATATTATCATAACATGTATTCAACATAAATTATTACTGAGATATTTCTGATCTTTTTTTTCATATGAAGTTTTTGGAACCCAGTATGGTTTTTATAGTTTTTTACACTTTAGCACATCTGAATTCAGACTAGTCACATTTCAAGTGCTAAAGCTACACGTGGCAAGTAGTGACCACATTTGGCAGTAGAGTTAAAATTTCACAAACTAAAAAAGAAAGAAAAAAAGAAAAGAAAAGAAAAAAGAAAAGAAAACCTTGTTCTTAATTACTACTTACTGTTTTCCTGTGAGTCAAATCTCAAGCCACCTGTGTAGTCACTTGTTCTTTGTGTTAATGCACACACTGAAAACATAAACTATACCACTAAAAACAGGGACTGAATCCTAAGAAGGCCATGCTTAATTTTCACTAATAACAAGTATTTATATATTAAACTACTTGTTTTCCCTGGCCCCATTTCTGATCTTGCCACAAATTTCAGGAGTTTTATTTTTTTCCTCAGGATCTAATTATCAGCCACATCGCCCAACATTTAGTGAAATATTCACATCTTTATCATTTGGTCTTTGAATAGTATAGTGTTCCAAAGTAGTAAATTATGTAATTCCTAAATCTGAATTGTATTATGACTAATTGGTAAGAATCGTGGAGTTTCCTCATGAAAAGAGTTCCAAAAAATCAAGAAAAGAATAACTAAAAACAGATGACTATCAAAATACACTAAATTCCAGGCTAACAAGCTCTTGGCCCTTATGAAATGACAAAAGACAGCTTAAGGGCTTGCATGCTAAACCAAAACCCAACAAACCATTTTAAAGAGCTGAAGCAGGGATGATCATTAGTAGAAAAATAAGTGACAGAGAGGTGCCAGTGTTTAATCCTCAAATCTGAACATTCGAAATTTAAAAGGCATAATTAAAAAAAAAAAATGAAGGCCAATTCATTTTTTTCTTCTCTCTCATGAGATGTTAGAAAACTTTAATTCCAAGTTTGGGTTTTGATTTGACTGACAATTCCAGGCAATATATTAGGAACCAAAACCAAAATGTTAATAGAATTATAAATGTTATAAGCAACACCTAAAAAGATCTTGAGATACAAACAGAATAGTCCCCTAAATCACTATGAGATGACTATATCAGAAAAAGTAAACATTCCCATATTATGCTTTTATCCATAATTTATATATAATTTAATCTTATACTTCTCCTAATATATCATTTTCAGATCTCATACTCTCCTGTGGCACCACCTTTCTGCATCAGTAAAACTCCTTGACACTTGGTTAAGGCAATGGTTAACTGAGTCATTTGGTTAATTGACGGTTAACTTTGTGATGCCCTAAAATTTGCTTGAGTGACAATTACCTCTGAAAGACATAGTTACAGCCTCCAAGCCTGGGCTTCAGTTATGGTCAACTGTCTTGCATGATCTTGCAATGATGAGCTTTTAGAAGTGCAACACAATTTTTTCTTAACTACAAATCTTCAACAGGGTAATAGCCCAGAAATTTTCAGACACAGAGAACAACGTTTAACAGAGCCTTGGCCAAAATAGGTGTTCAAGAAATATTTATTGAAATAAATGAAAGGGTCTGACAGTTCAAAAATCTCTTTGATAAGAAGCTAGGGAATTATAATTTATTAAGCAGGCTAATCAGGTTTTAGTTAGGCAATGATAAAGATGCCAATGCGAAGTTACTCAGAGGATCTTTTGGTGACTAACCTTATGCTAGAATCTGGATCCATTTTTCTTTCAGAGCAAAACTACAACTAAGTTGAAAGCACAGAATACTGGTTTTGGTTCTCTTTGTCAATAGGCATGAAGCAGAGGTTTAAAAAAAAAAAAACACATGTACACCCATGGAGATTTATCCAACTGAAAATGGTATATACCTCTTTTTGATCTGCTTCAGTGGCCCTTTTCCACAAGTGTGATTCCTGCAGGGTCTTTGTAAGTATGATGTACAAGTGTATGATGTACGTTGACTTGGACTTGCGAGTTCACTGTGGCACTGGCCGCCTAGGCCCTGGGTAACTAAAATGCTACTATATTGCTTCCTTATTTCCTTCCTTCAACAGCTATTTATTTGACACGGATTTCATATACGTATTGTTTTTAGGCTCTGGAATTTCAGCAATAAATAAGACCGTGAAAGTCGCAGCTTTCAAGAATTTTCTATTCTAGTAATTACCTATACCTTGTTAGATAGAGCACAGTCTAAGCAACTGTTGAATGTAAACGTTTGACATATTAAAAATTGGGAATTAAAAATTTAAGAGTATTAAAAATATTTTGGTTTGAAGAAAATCTTCAGATGCTTATCACGTACTTATTTTGTCAACTTAATTTTTGCGCAAGAAAGCCTTATACTAAATAGCTAAAAGGGACAAAACACATACAGAAAGATATTTAGGAATCACATGGGAATAAAAGGTACAACATAGGGAATACAGACAGTGGTGGTGTAAGAGTGTTGAGTGGTGACAGATGGAAGCTACACCTACGGTGAGCACAGCATAATCACTCGGAAACAAATGTAACATTGCGTTTGTCAACTAGACTCAAATTGAAAATTTTAAATAAAAGATACTTAGGAATCACTAAAAAGTAAGAGGAAAAATGTTTTGAGGCATTTAAAAATATAATTTAAAATGTGTCTTCCGCCAGGAATGGATGCCCACAACAGTCAACATAGAGGAAAAACACCGAATATACAACTGAGTTTTGAGGAAAGGCCTAATACATGATAGAGCTAAGAGCTCCTTTAGGATTTGGGGATTAGAATCATCACTGAGCTGGCCTAATGGGATTGATTAAAGATAACCTGATGGGGCGCCCGGCTGGCTCAGTCAGTAGAGCGTGCAACTCTTGATCTCAGGGTTTTGAGTTTGAGCCCCGTGTTGGGTGTAGATTACTTAAAAAAAATAAAATCTTTAAAAAATAATAATAAATAAAGATAGCCTGAAAAACTAACAGAAGCCATGGAAGAACCTGGTGAGAACAGTTCAATGCAGGGAGATGGAGTGATTTTGCACATATGCTCCCGTTAATCCAGCATTAAAAGAATAAGGGACTTGCCCAAAGTTATGGTGTTTCAGGGCTAGAATAATGAACTGGACAAGTTATTCTGTCTTAGGTCTAACCTAAATGTTCACTCCTGCACACAACCAGCATTAAACATTTATAGAGTGGCTGGCCTATGCCAGGCACAGTGCTAGGCACAGGGAACACAATGCTGAATCAACCAGGATTCCCTACTTTATGATGGTTTTGGTCATGATACAAGGAGCTAGAACACAGGCATGTAAAGGCATTGAGGAGGCAGAGGAGAGGACTTGGCCTAAGGGAGACAAAGATGGCATCAAAAATGAAAGATACTTGAGCAGAGGTCTGAAGATAAATGGGGATTTTCCAGGTGAACATGAGGGGTAAAAGATAAAGGCTCTCCAGGAAAAGGAGATAATTGCACATATGAACTCCAAGGAAGGGAATAGGTTCATGGCATGGTAAATAAACTCTGTATGGTGACATAGAATGACCTGGTTATTTATATGAGGCAAGGCCAGATCATGAAGGGACATGTGCCTCAGACAAAGTTACTGAATTTTATACTGGAAGCAGCTGAAGAGCCCCTAACGTCATCAGGTAAGGGAGCTCCGTGGTCATATCTGTGGACAAATGGACTGAATGATGGTAAGACTGAGGACCAGGAGACCATCTCACAAACTTCACAATAGTCAACGTGAGAGATAATTGGGCCTGAACTACTGCAGCTGCGGTGGGGAGGGAGAGGAAAGGGCAGCTAAGTGAGGTGGAAGCAAAGTCACTGGGTGACCAACTGGATTGAGAGTGGAGGAAGAGGAAGAAGTCAAGGATCATTCCCTGGGTTCTGCCTTGAAAAGATACCTGTCTCCACGTCACGTCATTCTGTCAGCTTTCAATTTTGGATTCTGGCTTCCTGAGTCACTGCTGCTCTGCCACATTCCCTTTGTCCTAAAGAACGTCCCCAGGCGCCACTGACTCTAGAGGCAGAAATACAGAGGCCGCCGCCCCCACCTCTGAGTGGTGGTGATGAGAGGGAAGTGCCACCTGCCTTCTCCATCCAACCTTCAGCAGCCAACAGCAGCAATCCTTTATGTGATGCCCAGTTTAGTTTTTTTTTTTTTTAAGATTTTATTTATTTATCTGACAGAGAGAGGGATCACAAGCAGGGGCAGTGGGAGAGGGAGAAGCAGACTCCACGCCGAGCAGGGAGCCCGATGCGGGGCTCGATCCCAGGACCCTGGGATCATGACCTGAGACAAAGGCAGACGCTTAACGACTGAGGCACCCAGGCGCCCCCTCAGTTTAGTTCTGTACACAAATAGTGAGGCCAAAATATAGTTATTACGGACCCCAGGAGTACAAGGCATTATGGAAAAATAAAAGCCAAGTACAATAGCAGGTTTCTTGAGAGTACTATAGGAACGCCATATGGTGCAAAGCAAAGATTCTGTGGTTTGTCGGGTGCGAGTCTGACTTCTGGCTCCATTATCGTTACTGGTTGTGTGACCTTGGGAAATGGTTATTCTTGAGACTTGGTTGCCTCCTCAATAAAACAGGTAATAGAGCCTACCTCATCTGTAAAAATTAATGATAATACAGTAAAATTCCTATTAACCTAACTTGTCATAGATTCAAAAGATAATAATAAAGTAAAAATCCTTCTTTATTTCCCATCCCCTTTGACTACTCAAAGACCTCCTGCCTCCAAACAGAGTCTAGTTATCTCCAATGGGTATTTCTCTCTACTTCCCTCACTCCCATCCACACTGATGTCTATTGTTAGAAAAATGAAGCTTCTAAAAGCAAAATAGGACCATATCTATGTCAGAGACTTTTGCAGTCCATACAATATTCATCTTTCCCTTTCTCTTCATCAGTGAACTCCGATTTTGCTGGGGGTAGCAAAATACCAGGTTAAAAACATCTCCCAGGCTACACTGCCGCTAAGGGTAGCCATGGGACACAGGGCCAATAAATCTCTGCTAGAGAGGTTTTGGAACGTTTCTGGGCACAGGTACTTTCATTCTCCCTTCACTATCCTTCCTTTTTCCAACTTCCTGCAAACTGGGTATGATGGTTGGAGTTACAGTAGCCATCTTGCAAACTATGAGGAAAAGATCAAGACTCATAGGACCTCAGTCTTCACAAACCTGAATTCCTGAAACAGTGCTTCCACCACCTTCCAAGAGATTTTTCATCACATGGGACAAATAAAGCCCTAATTTAAGCTGGTGCCTTTCAGGCATTTATAACTTTCATCTGAGCACAATTCCTGATTTAATCCCTTCAACCCTGCTTTTAGTATGATTTTCAAGGCATTAACCATAATTTCCTTCCAACTGAAAAAGAAACATTTACTGAGTGTCCAGTATATGTCAGACACTGAGTATATAAACATATAAACCAAAATTACATACTGACTCATTGAAGTCTTATAGTAACCCTGCAAGGTAAGTACTTCCATTCACATTTTACAGCAAGGGGACCCAAAGATCTAAGATGCTAAGTATTATCAAAGGCACCATGCTGTTGTATGGGGAAGCCAAGATCTGAGCTCCAAGTCTATCTGGTGATAGCGTTCACCCTCTGACCACAGTCCGTGCTCCTGCAGGAGTCCTGTAGATTCACCACTGTGAGAAATCATGACTCCCAAGACAGTGTCTCTAAATGAGGCAGTCAGTTTTCCTAGATCTTCCATACTTATATCTAAAATCCAACTAGTAAACCATCTAAAAAGTATGTCTTGAGCATGAAAAACTGTGTAGAAGGAGGCTACAAAGTGGTTAATGGAGCAAGTAGCGCGAGCTGCAGGAGCCGAAGGGACACTCTGCCTGAAAGCAACTGGACAAAGTTGATGATCTGGAAAGGAGGCTCCTTCTACCCCTGTCCTCCAGTCAACAACAACCCTGAAGAAATCACACTGACTGGAGATCAGGGTGTGAGCCTGAGGCATGGGAGGGACATTAAGTAAGGTGCCCCATGTCCATAAATTCTCACAGGAAAAAACACATGTATAATTTTATCACATATTTTTTTTAAAAAAAAGAGGAATGGAAGAAAATTAAAATTGTGTGTGTGTGTGTGTGTGTGTGTGTGTGTATAATACCTTATAACCTAGTATGTATGTATGTATCTCTTATAACCTAGTAAAATAAAATGCACACATGAAATAGACTTATTTTATAAGCATTACATACATATACTTACATGTGTGCAAATTTTGACCCTTTCCTCTCCACACTGAATCTGAAGCAGCTAACAAGAGTCATAGTAAATTTAAAATTCATGTACAGGAAAAACAGAGGAGCAGAGAAAAGAGGAAAATAAAGTATGCAAATCCATATTCGACAAGATGCTAAATAATTACTAAAACGGAGCTGTACATTTAGATCTGAGCTTCCTCCTGCCAAAGGAAAACAAAAAATGACGAGGTACAGAATTCACGATGGCCCTGAGATAAAGGGAATATTACCACCTCAGGAGAAACAAAATATTTTCAATTCATACAAAAGCAATAAGAAGCCAGAAGACCTGAGCGGGACTTGACACGGGGGAAACTGTGTCATGTAGTAGACAATGTCTTAGTAATTCCCTCAGAAAAAATGTCAGACTGTATTCCACACAACAATTTCTCACACAGTTACTCAGTCAAGCTGAAAAACCGTTCAGGGCAGGCAATCTGGGCAGGACTAAGGCGATGAGATAGAAATGCACTCTGATGGACTGGCTTGATCTAGTTCGAATCCCCGAACATCTAGGTAAACAAATAGAACGTTCTGGCAATTACTCTCCAACCAAAACGAGCTTAAGAAGTAGGATTATGCAACAGTTCACACACTCTTTTCAGTTCAGAAGTTCTGAGAAAGTTTTTATGGGCTTTTTATTACTGTGTAAATGACACTTCAGTCCACTATCACTGTGCTCTCAGGCAGAGTATATGCCAGTCTTTTCTTCTCCAAGTGGCATAAAAAGGCAGAATCTCAGGAAACAAACTGAGGGTTGCTGGAGTGGTGGGGGGTCGGAGGGATGGGGAGGCTGGGTGATGGACACTGGGGAGGGTGTGTGCTACGGTGAGCGCTGTGAATTGTGTAAGACTGATGAATCACAGACCTGTACCTCTGAAACAAGTAATACATTATATGTTAAAAAAAGACGATAGTAGGAAGGGAAAAATGAAGGGGGGAATTGGAGCCCCGGGGAGACGACCCATGAGAGACGATGGACGCTGAGAAACAAAGTGAGGGTTCTAGAGGGGAGAGGGGTGGGGGGATGGGTTAGCCTGGTGATGGGTATTAAAGAGGGCACGTATTGAATGGAGCACTGGGTGTTATATGCAAACAATGAATCATGGAACACTACATCAAAAACTAATGATGTAATGTATGGTGATTAGCATAACATAATTAAAATAAGATTAAAAAAATCAATAAAAATAAGTTAAAAAAAGGCAGAGAAAATGTGGCTTGCTATTACTTTAAAAAAATTATGGCTTTTGGCTTTTACACTAGGAGGTTCTAGTACATATAGTCTCTATTATATAACGGGTGGTAGAGAAGATTTATGAATTCACACCCATAATGATTTCTTAACTAATTTAAAAGGCAACGCGTGAAAGGCATGTTCCTAAGGATATGACATCCCAAAAGTGGACATTAGACAGTCCTTGAATAGGTGGAAATTAATGTTAATTATTGAGCAGGGCAGAAGAGCACAGAAGTTCATTTTTAAAAAGGGACACATGTAAGGAACAGAGCCTGCCAGGTCTGGAAAGCAATGTAAAATAGATGTAAATTTCGCTGAGCTTCACTACAGTGTAACTGTTTTCTATGTATTCATATAGGTGCATCCTCATAAGCATATTCATACCAAGAGTCCTCAGTAAGGTACAAAGTGGAATATTCAGAAAATGCCAATTAGACCAAATACATATCTGCATTGCTAAAGAGTCAGATGAAATGTCTCTCAAAAAAGAATCTCTAGTTGTGTGAAGACAACATGAATACAGCTGTGCTTTAATTTAAACTCTCTATGAAGTCACAAGAAGTTACGACTGTAACATGAACCGAAGGAGGAAAAAATAAGGACCATTTGTTACTAATTAAAAAACAGCGGATTAGAAAAAAAGATGGCTATGGGAAATAGAGAACAGTTGTTCTCCCAACATGGCCCTCTCACCCTGCTGATTTTGTGGTTTTTAAAACTATAAAAGTGGGAAAACTGGAAAAATGACAACAAAATGGCAACCAAAATATAAACAGAATATCCTACATACTTTTTAAAATAATATTTTCTCATTTGGAGACAGAAAACTAGATCTGTGAAGCAAAAAGCTAGTACTTCCACATTTGGGTTCCTCCTCCTACACATATATAATAAACACATATTGGATCTAATGCAGTTCTGTGCAATGCAGTAACAAGGTTCCAGTTCTTTGATTCTAATGGCAATCAACTGCAATAAATCAGCAGATGAGGCAGGTGGTTAGAGTTACACAACTTTAACAAACTAAGATTGCTGAAGTTAAGTAAATATCGTGGTCACTTTAAGCTACCTAGCTTCATCAAGCAGAGCTACAAAAGCAGCAGGTTAGCGGGTTTCTGGCAAGGAATAATTGGTGCTGAGCAACAGACTGTGTACATGAGCAGAAACATTGCGTAAAACTCACATTACTGGCTTACCCACGCCATATGTGCATTTTGGATAGAAACAGGGGCAGCTCTCATACACCTCACATAGTTTGGCCTTACTGACTAGGATGAATGAACATTATGTTTCAGTGTACTAGTTAACCCCAATGGAAACCAGCAAACACCAGAATTATGACCTCTCAATTATAATTTTTTCCAGTGAAAATGAAATTAGGACCAAGATGGAGTGGTAACAAAAATATACAAATTTGAAGTTACAGAAAAGATCTTTACAAACGCTGATAAGCATGCCTCAAGTTAATTCATCTTGCCAGTGTTTTGGACAATCAACAACCTATGCTAATCTGATTGTCAAATACAAAAGTCAAATGTTTATAGATCTACAGAAATAATAAAGTGTTTTAATTGTTCTTTACCAGTGGCCCAAGACAGATCTTAGAAGCAAGAGCAAGGACTTGGAAGTAGTTTCTGCAGTCTGACAATTTACCAGCAAGGGCTGCTGGACCATTCCTAACAAGCATAAAAGCTTGACTAATCAATGCCTAAAATCTTCATTATGCAGCAGATCCCCAGCTTCCCGTCCATCACCACCCCCTCACCACCATCACAGTCAGTAATATAAAGGTTGGCATTTGGTGGCACAATCCCAATTCACTTTCCAGAGAGGTGAAGAGCCAGGACTTCTGGGCAAGAAAAAAATCCCAGATGCCACATCTAACCCACCTACACCTATTTCGAGAATCAGTTCTCGACTGAGAATTGAACTTGAAGGGAACCTTGGCAACTGCTCCCAGATGATACATTCAGTGAGCAAGGGAGTCCCCCAAAATGTACTTTTTACTGTATTATATGGTGCGATCATTCAAATGAAAATAAAGATGAGAGAAATGCACTCTACAAAATCTTCTTCCCAAAAGGTATCTTGTATTAGGAGGATAAACACATTAAAGAATTAAATTTACCATTTAAATGACATAATCCAACTGTGCTTCATTTCTCAATAAATCAGAAATCTGAAAAGGTTTTGTATTAGGGGAAACAAAAAACAAAGATCCTTACACTCATCTGATAAAATTATATTCTCATAAACTAATTATTATAAAGGGAGAAATTTTGTTCAACTAAGTGTCTCAACATCATAGATATAAAGAAAAAAGCAAGGTTTTTAGACAAATATATGTTTAAACTGATAGCCCACAACACATTTTGGGGGGCAATACGACTTTATAGCTGATACAATGACACTGACAGGTTGATCAACGAGAAAAGTTTGGGCTGTGTGATTTCCAATGAGATGTGAAGAATAACCTCTAGGTCACCTCACTCTTCTCCCTGCTGGAGAGGCCCCTGGGTGAGAGGACAGATGTTTTGACAAATCGTGATCAGATGTGGTGCTCTGTGATCAACTAATTAAGGGATCTTAAACCTAAATGAGCCAAGGCAGAAACATCCCAACATGTCTCCTAAGAATCATCCTCAATAGCCTACTCCATCGTTTTTACTGCCATATAAAATAGTTCTTCTATTAAGCAAAATCTGCCCTTGAGTGAATACATCATCTCCTCATCACCGACCTCACTAACATTTAAAATATAAAATACACTCATTACAGACAAACTGGAAAATAAGAACACTGGAAAGAATGATTTAACCCATACAGCTATCATCCCAAAGGCAACTACCCTTAATGCTTTTATGGACAACATCATCTTTTTCTGCACAGTTTTTACATAGCAACAATACTGTATATACAATTTTGTACCTCATATTTTTAACTGAAATTATGAAACCAAGAGTTTTTATATTTTATTGAAAACTAATCATAAATTGCATTTAAGAAAACGAAAAAGTATTCCATTGAATGAGCTGCCCCCCCCCTTTTTTTTTGCACGTAGAACTTCTTGGGGATTAAAAAGATTATTTTCTTAGAATAGAATCCTAGAAGTGGAATTACTGTCAAAATACATTAACGTCTTTACGGCTCTTGATACTTATTGCCAAAATGCTTTCCAAAAATGGTTGTACCAATTTCAACAGCTTTTAATATCAATACCCATTATACCTGTATTTGGACTATGAATATCTTGTGAGAATAAACAAGTTTCATTATCTTTATAACCCCAATACTTTAAATTAATACACTTAGATGCTATGTTATACTAGAAAATTCTTAAAGCTGAAATCCTGACACCTGGTAGAGGAACGTTTGCTATTCTTAAAACTCTTCTTGAAAATCACTCCCTCTTACCCCCTTTTTCCTGCACCACAGGACCCCGATTCTTTTCTACACAGAACCCAATCTTTAATGAGATCATCTTACTCCCCTTTTAAGAAATGACAACCAAAGTATTCTTCATACGGAATTCACAAAGCTCAAGGATATTTTCATTCATTTTAATGACTATCTGAAATAAAAACAAGGAAATTAATCCCTACAGAGTCTGAAGGCTCCTCCACTCTGTCAAAAGACTTAAGGGAAGTGCAAAAACACATTAAAAGGAAAGTGGACATGTTTTATTAATATGTGCATTCCATGCCTTTCGAAACAAACAAACAAAAAATCTTTTGTTTCCTAAATTACTGAACTATGAATTCCACAGGTAACTCAACTATTTTCAAATACATAAGTTAAAAAGACACACACACAAATTCAGCAAACTACATTGAGAAGTATGCTTGAAATGAGCTCAACCAAGTCCCCCAAATATCTACTTTACTTTCCAGGGATTCTAGTATTCTGCCCTTAACAATTTTAGCAAGGATTTTGTTGTTGCTACCTCAATTACTGTTTTGCAATTGCTGTCTATTAAATTTCCTAGCACGAATTGGCTGTAAGATTGTTTTAGGTCGTCATTAAGAAATTTATATTAAATATGCAATAAGCTACTTCGGTTAACAGAAGTTGGGGGGATATTAGTGTCACAGTTTATTATTATAAATAATTTTTGTGTCTTCTGTCAGCATAACCACAGTAGTATCTCAATACCACCAGCTGATAATAATCTTTATAAATCCTACTTTGCAGCTATACCATCTGTTAGTTATTATTTTATATGTGTCTCCATATGCATATGTGAATTAGTTGTCACTCAAGACAAATATATAAATAGAATTGTGGTTTTGTGGGGAGATTTTTATTGGCTTGTTTTTGTGTTTTGTCATCTTTAGGCCAGTAAACTAAATAAATAAACATATTCCTCAGTCTTGGAAACTGAAACTAAATGCAAATTTAAAAATAATTTTTGTAGTACAAATAAAAGAAATTTAAATTCAATACACACTAAAAGTATCTACTAAAACTAGGTTGAAATTAATAGTCACCAAAAGTGGATATAATTAAAGAACCTGAAATTTACATACACATAGCTTTTGAAATATACCTACAAAACCAAAAAAGAATAGGCCCACTAGTAAATTGGTAGCTAACATGGTTCCAGTTTTCACAATACGAAACACTTGCCATGACTGATGATTTGAAAATAATGACTAATTACTTGCTTACTTGTTATGTTTATTTCCCTGAGAAGAGGAGTCATAATGGCAAAAACTCAAAACGAGGCCCCCAGTGAATCCGGGGGTTTATTCCCGAGCCGTACGTAACCGGCTCCTAGACTGGCAGAAGCAAGAAGTAGTGGCAACACCATCACAACTCAGGACCAAAATTCACCCAGAAAGGCAACAAGGGAAAAAAAAAAAAAAGAACGAACAGAAGGAGATGGATAATCCTCCAGTTGGAATTAGTTCCAAATTATAACGCTTTCCCCAAGTACTAGAGTCTAATGACTTTCATTTCAATAAGCCCAACCATGGGCTTCTAGGGGCTCACGCTCTACGCACCGAAAACAGACGAACTCTCCTAAAAGCTACCAGTGGCTCTCAAAACACAGACTAAAGCGCAACGTGAGAGTAACCACATTTGATGACTAGGTGGTTCAATATTTCCTTAAGTTATCCTATTTTAGGTGACGATGCTCTGGGATCATACAGAGGGAACACCAAAGTAGAAACAGTAGTAACTACTTAGAGTCATCACTGAGAGAAACCCTAAAATATTTAGGGAAGGGGACTGAAGAAGACAAGTACACTGAGAAATTTTTCTGAAATGAATGCCATATTACTTTCAGGTCACAAAGTAAAAAGTCCCACGAATTACTTAATACAAATAAATATGCTGCCTTTCAGAGTCATTTGTGTAAACACAGGAAGATATCTCATAATCCACCTCTGTAAAAATGAACTTATTTGATGTCCAAGCCAGATCTCTTTTTTTGCACATTATATTCTGCCTAGATGCTAGAATTTCCATGATGTTGGGAGAGACTCTATTTGGAGAGGGAACACATTTTTTAAGTATACTTGGGCTATGAAGTGTAAGGAAAAAATATCACAGACTACCTAAAATATTTTAACTGCCATCAAAACTACAGTGTGGCACAGGCCGAGTTGCATTCATTTCTTAACCCTTTATCATCTATCACTGAGATTCCTGTGTGGAAAGTCATTTCATACCATGATTTGCCCCTGTATTTCTAAGTTTTTATTAAAAATGTTCTTATTGAAGGATTTCATTAAGGAATCTCACAGGAATTTATCATACAGGAATTATTTGTGTAAATAGTAAGACAAATTCTTTCATGGTCCAAAGCTCACCAACTGCCTGAGGTCTCGCTTCACTCTCCCTCCCTAATGACACCTATTCCTTCGCTGAAATCTCACTTGTCTTTGAAGTTATGGAGTTTAAGGAACTTATTTATTCCATTTTTTATTATAGTGATTTGTGGCGCTTTCTGATTTTTTCCATGAATCGATTGAGAATTTCTGCTTCTCTAGCTAAGATCAGAGTCGTATGTATATTTACATCCTCTCCACCCCAGGTCCAACAATTCCTTGAGAATAGCAGGCAATCTCGATGTTTATCTGAACTCACCAAAAAACCTATTTCAATATACTAAAAGCCACCTTCTCCAAAAGGTCCTTAGAAAAGGGAGTTATATTTGGGTAATTAAAGTGTTATTTTTAGGCATTATGGAACCCACAGTAAATTACCAAACATATTCTCATTATAAATAATATTTCAATATTTCTTGTGTAGCCACTGAAAATCAAAATAGCGAGAATCTTTTCTGCTCGGTACAATAGTTACGGTTTCTTAATCAGATGTATATCTTTTTAAAAAATTTTATTTATTTATTTGACAGAGAGAGAGAGAGAGAGAACAGCGAGGGAGAAGGAGAAGCAGACTTCCCGCTGAGCAGGGAGCCCGACATGGGACTCGATCCCAGGACCCCGGGATCATGACCTGAACCAAAGGCAGACGCTTAACCGATTGAGCCACCCAGGCGCCCCTATCTTTTTTTTTTTTTTTTAACTAACTGAAATCATTACACCCTTCCTTACTAATGTAGTAAGAGTGCCAAAAATAATGTAAATTAACAGATTTTTATGGGTAACTCCTAAGAAATAAGAAAACTTTTTCTTTTTATAGTGGTAAAGAGAGAGAGAGAAAAAAAAAAACAACTATATGTTTATCGTGTAAGAGGAAAAAGAGGATTTAATGAAAAGACTCCCAAGACAGCATGTGCAGAAGACTGTTTGCTTATTTGTTCACTTATCCATCCCAGAATCATTGACAGGATATCTTTGTCACACCACACGGGTCTGACAGTATGTTAGTGGCTGGAGCTGGTTCACTAAGCTGTAGGCTCCACCTTCCAGGAACTGACACTTTGGTGACGTCATAAAGACAACACAAGTAGTACGAGGGCTCTGAGGTTATCTCCGGCTGGGAGCACGGGGAAAAGTTCGAAAAGGAGGGGCCGTTTGGATAGCATTTTGTTTTTAAGCTTTATTCTGCAGGCTTCAAGGCACTGGGCGGGGGGAGGGGGGCTAATGTGACAAAACCTGCTCATCTAATAACAGTCTAGTGAGCAGATGAAGACCTCGTTGGAGAATGAGAAACCAGACTTGGAAGATATTTGTGAGGCAGAATCAGTAAGATTTGATAGACTTGATAAAGAGATTGAGGAGAATGAGTCAAAACGACAGGCTGAAGCCTTTAACTTGGCAGGCAGATGATGACGTTATAGGAAATCTCGATTATCACTAACACGTATTTACTGAGCACCTTCCATGTAACAGACACTTTTCTAGGCCCACAGAGTCTGTTTTTGTTCTAGTCAGGGGAGGCAGATAGTAAACAAATGAATAATCTGAGAAGTAATCAACTTGATGGAAGAAATAAAACAGGGTTATGTGACAGTGACCAGGGGAAAGAGACACTTTAGCTGAGGCAGTCATGAAAAGTGACATTTGAACTAAGACCTGAAGGACCGCTGGGTAACAAAGGGAGAGCAAACGCAAAGGTTGAGGTGGGAAGGAGCTTAACACGACCAAGGGACAGAACAGTAGCTGGGAGGTGGGTGTGGGGAGAAAGGAGATAGGAGAGCATTTATTCTAGTTAACAGTGTGCCGCAGGCAGGGTTTCAGCCAAGGAGTGATGTGATCTGATTCGTATTTCCGTCTCCCGTATAGGAGAATGGACTTGAGGGAGCAGAACGTGAGGGTGAGGGTGGTGACTCAGTCTAGGGTTCTACCAGTGCCGGTGCTGAGAGGGAGGGGGTCAGATTCCCGTTGTAAAGGGAGAGGTGACAGGGTTTAGGGACGGGCTGCATGTGGAGTGTGAGGACGAGAGGAGCCGGGACACCTCAGGGGTTTGGATTCTAAACAACTGTATAGAGGGTGTGGTGCTGTTACACAGAGATGGTGAAAACCCGAGCAGAGAGAACCTTCAGGGTGTTGGGGCTGGGAATCAACGAGTCCTCTCCGGTTGCGTCAAGGCTGAGCTGCCTAGAAACTTGTCAGTGAAAGGGCACGTGGACACTTGGGTATAGTCTGGAGCTCAGGGGAGAGGTCTCACGGAGATATACTTGGGGAGTCATCAGCCTCTTTGTAGAATTTAAAACCACAAGACTGGTTAAGATTCATCTTGACTGATCGTGAGTGTATTCATCCATACATTTAACAAATCTTTTCAACTGCCTATTCCGCGCTAGGCTTTAGGGCTACAGAGGTGAACCAAACAGGCCAGGTCCCTGACCTCTCTCTGGCTGTACGCAGCAATACCCTCCTGTGCTGTAAGAAGAATATAAATAGGGGTGTGTCACCATGTAGAAAGTTCCAAGCTCCATGGATGTCTCTTGTACCCTAATAATTAACCTTCCCCCTAAATCTTAAAAATGATTATTTTAGTGATTAAATAATGTTAGTATATTTCTACGTAGTATGTGGAAGTATCTGAATTACATTTTGAAGTACCCACAAGGAAGAAATCATTTTCTCCTGTGGAAAAGAACAAATGCCCTCGTCTTGCCACTGAACAACGTCAAGGAGTACACTCTGATGCTGGAAATAGTAATGTAATGCAGTTCTGAAGAGGTTATTTGCAAACCGTTCTCGACAGCTTCATATATTATCTATTTATTCCAAAGTATTAGAAAATAGTCACTCAATTAAAAATAGTTCAAATGTTTTAACTTAGGTGCTCTTTTCCTCTTTTTTCATTCGGGAGTTTCCAGTTCCAGCATTAGGAAAAGCTTAGCCCTGGCGAAACCACTCCCTGTGCCGCCTTCTCTGACTTTTGAGCAGATCACCTGCTTTTTCTGTCCGAGGCACCTGTCTACATGAGCAAGAGGAGAAGTTACCATTTATCCTCAGAGGACTATCTAATCATACTGACTTGTTAGCTTCACCCCAAAAGGACTTACTGAGTTTCACTTACCTCCAAAGGTTGGCTGCCTTCAGCTTCTGAAGTTTTACCTTCTGTTGCCTTTCTTTGCTCATGCGCTGTATCTCCTATGAAGAAACAAAAATAAAAACAAACCTTTACCATACCCTGGAGGCCAAATTGTCTTCTATTTATTTAAAATATCTTTTGTTACTATACGTTTCACATTGTGGAAGCAACTACTTTTTCCTTTGTTACAAAGTAAGTTAATTTTTAAGAATGATAATTTTATACAGGTTCCAGAAATCATACATACATCTACATACATACAACCTAAACCAGAGATGTATTCTGCTTCTACAGACGTTTACTCTGGAAAAATTCATATTTTGAAAATCAAGTCATATTTCAAACAAACTAGGAAAGCTTATGACTTAAGGAAGATACGGCAAATTATTTTCAAACTAAAAGTCTTTTTAATATGAATAACTGTCCTCCAAGTTAGTTTTTTAAATAAGGTTTACTCATTGTAAGTGTTTACTTGTGTGTCTGTAGATTTGCCTCAGAGTAGATATGTGTATTTCCATGTAATAGTTAACCAAACATCAAACAATCTTTACAGAAGGGAAGAACAATGAACAGATTCGTAAATTAGCCTTTTGTTAATACTTTGATTCCTAAGGCTCATGCCTGGGCGGGTTATATTACTAAATGAAGTTGGTAACCAGGCTGGCTCCAAGGACACAGGACAGACACAAACATAGGTAAGTAGAAGCATAATTTAATTTCTTAATGGCCTATTTTATTAACTACACTAATGATCTGTGATTAACACATGGTAGGTAAAGAAACAATTAATGAGAGCTTGATTTAGTAATTTGTAAACTGCACTTCCCGTAAAATTAGGCCAGCTCAGGAATGTCCACAACAGGGAAGATTACAAAATTCATAGATGATGACTTGGCCAACACTAAAGGTTAGGAATTTGTTAATAAGGAAGGTCATAAGTCCTGACTGGAGATAACAAAGTATGCAAGTCCCGGCTGAGCTTAACTTTTTTTATGAAACACAAAAGTTTAACATACCATTGCCGATAATCAAGGAAGAACCTCACTGAAATTTTAAGGAATTAAATAAACCTGTTAAATTCCTAAAATCATGAAGCATTATGGGGTGCCTGGGTGGCTCAGTTGGTTAAGGGTCCGACTCTTGCTTTTGGCTTAGGTCATGATCTCAGGGTCGTGAGATTGAGCCCTGCGTCAGGCTCCCAGCTGCGTGTGGCGCCTGCTTAAGAGTCTCTCTCTCTCTCCCTCTTCCTCTGCCCCTCCCCTGCTCTGTCTAAAATTAATAAATCTTTAAAAAATAAAATAAAAAATAAAATAAAATGCAAGCACATCAATCAAAAATGCATATTCTAGCTTATAAGCTCTGTTCTCAGCTATGTGCAACATTATTATCGTTGGCAAGACCTATCACATAATAGGTGTTCAATAAATACTAGCTAGAATAAATCAGTGAACTTTTCTTTATACCTTCTAGTTCATAAAACAGATAAAATATTAAATGGTATGTAATAAAAGCTATATTTGAGCATACGGTTAATGTCCTTCTAAAACATATCTGTTAAACTTAAAAGGCAACTATATTAAGTACCACTAGGGTGTACTGCTTCTAGGGATCCATGATTGTGGCATAACTTATTAGATTTTAAAAATAGTTAATGATTATTTATAAGAAAAAAAATCATACTAAAAAACATCAGGAACTTTTGGGTTATGTCTATAGGATAATAAAGTTAATAACTGTTAAGTGAAAAATTTACATCAAACTACTTTTGTGACCTAACATGTCAAACTATTTTGATTGATTTTGCAAATGCTTATTTAAACTGACCATTTGCGTATCGAGGAGAATCTGCTTTTCAGAAATCTCTCTTCTCTCTGAAAGTTAGGGACAAGATCATCAACCCCCAGTTTACAGGTGGCAAAACAGATGCCGGAGAAGTTTAGTTGGCTTGGCTAATGACATGAGGACACAGCAGCCTAAGTAGCCGAGGTAATGCAAGGCTCTACACATGGAGGTCAGAGTGTGTTGAATGATTCACAAGCCTGATTCTTACAATATATATTGTCCAATACAAAAGGTCATTTACTCAAGAGTTTTTACCTTTTTGAATGATTATTGCTCTATCCCATAGCCACACAAACACTGCATTTAGCTAAAGTCATTCAACATGAAGTCAGTGCTTACTTTGCCATTTTCTGACTTCAAGCTGTGTGTCTGTGTGACGCTTTCTCCATTTCTCCCTACTGCTTGAATAACCAGAAAGGTTATCAGCCAGTGTTCCTGACATCACACAACACATCTGCCTGGAAGCGATTGTAGAATCATTATTTACTGAAATGCCATGTCTGGCGATGACTCAGATAGGACAATAACTGATTACAAGGAAAAATGCCATCTGTGAGATTATTCTCTATAAACAAAGGCAGAAAATGAAAACTGCTCAAACCACAATCAGAAAAGAACAGGTCACAATGAAATATAATTTTTGAAGGTTTTTTTCTTCCCACTGAAGAATTATTTTATCATGAGAAACATTCAGTTATTTTCTCTAATTTTTTATAACCCACACAAAAGTTAGATACTTCAACAATAAAGAAAGACGCATGTGACAAATGTGAAATAAGGTACTTTAGTTTTCAAATTGTCCATTAACTCTGATTTATACACTGGGCAGATTAAAAATTTTCATTTGCGAGTCAGCTGTTTATAAAGAAGACTAGAACCCCTAGGGGCAGAGGCACCCAGGGCCTTGCCCCAAGTCTCCCAGGTAGAAGGCAGTCACAGTGGGGGCAGAACCTAGTCTTCTGACATTTCTAGGGACTCTCTGGTCTGGTAGAAGGTTCCAGTGGATGTGGGCTAAGGTGGAGGAATCAAGTCTGAGTTAGAGAATGGTGAAGAGAAGGGCCCAAGGATCTGAAAGGGAGCTCTGAATGCAGGATCTTGTGCTGGTCCAACCCTCTGGGCCCCCAGACACTTCTCTTGACTCCTTTTTTCTTCCATAAGCCCCACAGATTCTCTCTCCTCTTCCCTTTCCACTGATGATGCCAAACACTTCTGACCAGAGCAAGCCTCTGTCCTTTCTTCCCATCTTTCAAAGCAAATACAGTCCCCCTGATACTTTTCCAGAAGTTTGCAAGGCTAGAAACAATTTCACAAAAGGCAACAACCCCTCTTATATTTACAATCATCAATTTTCTTGGCTTAAAATGTAGTTTTTATTTAGAACAAAAAATAAAATCTACATATACATACTAAGGAAGCTCTTTCAGAACTTAAAGAGCTGAGGTACAAGTTCTCTATATTTTAGATTAGGGATTGGCAAATTTTTCCAGTAAAGTGCTAGATAATAAACGTTTTAGACTTCATGGGTCCTACGGTTTCTGTCACAGAATTCTCAACTCTACCTTTGTGGCTGAAAACAGTCATAAACAATATATAAACCAATGAATGTGGCTGTGTTCCAATAAAATTTATTTACAAAAACAAGTTTCAGGCTGTAGTTTCCTGAGTCCCCCTTTTTTAAATTAAATTATCACTATGCTCAACGTGGGGCTCAAACTCACGACCCTGAGATCAGAGTCCCATGCTTTACTGACTGAGCCAGCCAGGTGCCCTTCCTGATCCCATTCTAGAGACTATATGTATTTCCACCTTTTCTAGGATAAAAGGCTGAATTATGTTTGAGTTGTATGAGGAAACAAGCAAGGGATGGTCATTAGAGTATCATTATGATCCTAATCTACTGGGTGAATTGGGTCAAGGGCGGGGAGAAATGGTGGTGAAGAGTGGGAAAGGGAGAGGACCCCCATTGCCTGTTTGGGTTACCCAGAGGAGACTTGTCTTGGCAAGAGAGGGGGTGAGGGAGTTCCTTCACTCCTTAGGCCTCCTTCAATGTGGAGGAAGCTCCACTAACATTAAGCCAAGGCCTCCCTCTACTCTCTAATCCATGGCTTGGTAATTTTGGGGGCCTTGCACATGTGCTTCTGCCCCTAATTCTTCCCCTTCTCTTGAGAATGGGAGGACAGTAGACAGCACGTTGCTGTCTGCTCTGTCACTCCACGGGGACCTCCTCCCACCTGGGAAAGCCTGCCCCAGCCCAGCATTTTCTGTAACTGGATGGAGCTCAATCTAAGCCTGGGGTTCAGAAATCCATTTGGTCCTTGATGGAAGAAGCCACATTCTTCAACACCAGCTTACTAGGCAATAAAGATGAGAAATTGGTCTCTATTTGGTGGGGGGTTTTTTCCCCCTAAATTGATTAGATCTTATCTGGAGAAGATGGGTGTTACTACTGGAAGGCCCTAGGGTCTAAAAGGACGGGGAATGGGCTGATATGGACAGGGCTGGAGCCTACCTAAATACGAAAAGCTGTGAAAACAGAAAACTGTTTTCTTTCTTTTAACTAAAGAAGAATTATATAGAACTGCCTTTCTCAGAATTGCAGCCCACAAAATACTACTTTTGAGGGGTTCACATGGAAAAAAGATTCCTATGGTCAAAAGTATAAGAAAAATCTGCAGAATGATTCCCTTCCTGTTGATTTCCAATGCACTTAAACAATTTAGAGGCTTGGAGAAATTCTTCTAGTAAAGAATCTTTAAGAGCGCCTGGGTGGCTCAGTTGGTTAAGCGTCCGACTCTTGATTTCAGCTCAGGTCATGATCTCAGGGTCCTAAGATCGAGCCCCACACTGGGCTCCATGCTAGGCATGGAGCCTGCTTGGGATTCTCTCTCTCCCTCTGCCCCTCCCTGCACGCTCTCCCTCTTTAAAAAAAAAAAAAAAAAAAAAAAAAGGAAAGAAACTTTAAAACTTTTTCCACAATATATTTGACTATGGAGCATTTTATTCATCTGATACCCATTAAGAGGGTATCTTGCAGAGGTCTATGAATACACTTTGCGAAATGCTGGTAGACGTTTCTGAAGTTAAAATTGATTATGAAATGTATTATTCTTACCCGAGTCTTCAGAAGACCCTCAAAATTGTCAAATTTGTTGTTCAACTTTTGAACATCCATCTTCCACAGTGCTAGCCTACACCTATTTTCCTTTAGCTGTCTTTTCACAGCTATCTTTTCCCGTCAATTCATTCGATGGCATTTGGGGTGGACTAGCAGTATGTGACTGCATTCTACTACATCATTCTGATTCTAGAACAGCTGATGATCCATGGAGGAGAACAGGGGAACCAGGCACCTTGAAGACACAGGAGAAAGCCCCAGTGAGCAGAAATATCTCCCCCGCATATTCCACCAATTAGAGATTCATTAGGGTTAATGAGCTCCTCTTTTAAAATGCAAATACCCTCTGGGAGTGTTTGCTTATTAGTCATTCACCAAGTGAAGTAGTGGAAAGAACAGTGGAATGGGCACTCCATTAACTCCTTTTCATTCGTCAGTCACACACTCATTATACAAGGCAGCCTGGCACTGTGGCAAGGGAATGGCTCTGGAAGCCGACAGAACTCGACCCCAATCCTTTACCATATCCATGACCTTGGGCAAGGTACTTAACTTCTCAGAGCCTCAATTTCCTCATCAGAAAAATGGGAATAATAATACATAATAAGGCTGCTATGAAGACTAGACTGAGAAAACACGTTCAACGCTAAGGGCAGGGAAGAAGGGGGCAGAGCTGGGGCAAGATAAAGGTTTCATCTTCAGTGCTGGTGTCCTCCTGCCCTTGTCACGGGGCTGTTGCCAGTATCCCCGCAAAGGAGAGAGGACAGGAGAGGCCCTCGCGTGTTATCTCATTTAGTGCTCTTGGCAGTGTCGTGAGGTAGGCTTTATTCTATCCACGCAAGAATGGCAGGCCTGCTGTTGGAGTTCAAGTCCGATGACAATGCCAAATCATTACATAATCTCATGCTGCTTCCCATTACTTATCAAAACCTGAGTTATCCAACTCAGCTTAATACACTTTACAATGGAGTCTCCTCCAGTTTAGTTTAGTTTTCCCTTCCACGGTTTCCCATACTATCCATTTTACTCCCCGTTTTCCACTGTAATGAAGAAAGGAAGAAGAGACAGAAAGCAAAAGAACTAATTGCTGAAGACATGTCCTGCCCAGGAGCCCACTGCTGTCAGGTCAGGATTCTGATGACAATTGTTGTAACCCCATGAGAAAATGAGCCAAGAGGAACAGCTAACCCAGGGAGGGAGGAACGAAGTTAGCAAACAAAAATGGGAAAAGGTTCAAGCCGACTAGGGATGAAAGAAAAGCAAATTAAAATGACACCAAGAATATATTAAATTAGCACACCAAAATTATTACACCCCAGATTCGCTAAGGATGGACTACAACTAACGCAATGGCATCATTCTGACAATGAAGTGAATACTCGATAAACATGTGTTGATTTGACTGTGGCGGGTGTGGTGAGGGGGTGGAGAAGAAAGACGGTTCTATATACACCCTTACCAAGGGCTTATAAAAAGAAGGAATTATAAATGAATGTTAAAACATGAAAAAAAATCTAAGGGTTCAATAGAACCGGCAATCTACTTTTTATATTAGTGTGGATCTTACTTTTAATACATACTGATATACAACTTTTAGGTAGGCATCATGATAGATTTTAATTTTCTGACTGCTGTTAAAATCACACAGTTAAAACCTTGCTTACTCCTTTAAAAGCTTGGGGGCACATGAACAGTGAAACATGTTTACTCAGGAAAGTAGGAATATCAGCAAATCCAACTGAGGTCAGACCCACTGTTCAGTCCTACTGCCTGCTCTTAATTAACTTGTCCTAGGATTCCAAGGATGTCTTTAGGTCTGAGTCTTGTTACTTTGTAGCTATGGGTAATAATTTTTCTGGAAGATCTTAAAGCAACCAAAAACATCCATTCAGCTTTAACACTTTAAACCCAGGCATCCTTCCTTTTGGACTGAGAGACTAGAAACACAAAAGACCCCCCCCCCAAATTAATTTCGTACAATATTGCATCATGCCGTACAAATCTTCTTCAAAGGATTTCTGTTACTATCTTTCCAAAATCAGAGTAAACTTACATATTGTGAGAGTAAGTTCGGCTGACCATTCCTGACTCTGGATCCCAGAATGCTGCTGAAAGCAAGCTCCATAAAGGGCCGCTCTGAGCCCTCCACGGACAACAGGTTCTACAGGCTCTGTGAAAACAAACAGCACTGACACAAAAAGGATTTTCAGTGTGTATGGCTTGAAGCCAAACTTTGTAAAGAGAAAAGAGTAGGCTCACTCTCCTAGGTTATCTGGTATCCTGAGACACAGACTCAAATGTGCTGCCTGTTGTGGGTAAAATGATGGCACTGATCTATCACTAATAATGCAACTTAGGTTGGAGATGTATTGACATCATGTCACTCACCGTCAGGAGTGTTGTCTCCTTTCCAACCAACAGAATAAACTTGTGAAATTACTGGTTGGTGTAAGGAGTTCTGCTCGGTCAGTTCTCAACAGAAAAATAAGTAATCCCATGAGATCCAATGTGTGTTTCAAACATAGCATCGGTTGGCCCAATCAGAGATATTAGGTAGGTAAGCTTCTCCATCTCTTGAAATTTGAGTTCTTAGATTGATTAAAAAAAAAAAAAAAAGGTGGGGTGTTTAGTGTGGTAGAAAACCACAAAGAAAATCTCTAGCAGAAACGGGAGCAGTATATGAAATATATTATAATCAGCTTCAAGTTAAGTTTCATTCATTCAAGAAATATTTGTTAAACACCTGCCATGTACCATATATCATGCTGGGTACCATGTAAACTAGTGCAATCCTATCCCTGCCCTCACATCATTTACATTTTCCTAGAAGGGATTTCAACGGAGCAAATGCAAGTCACAAAAACTGGCTGTAGAAATGAGCCAAAAACCAAAAACTATGGGAGTACCCAATCAGTTAAGGAATAGAAATTTGTATGGAGCACTCTGTGAAAAAGGTGGCTAGCTATTACAAAACCAAAATTCCTAACCATGGCTTTGCCCCCACTCCCTCCACAGCTCCTTTCATAAAAAAAAAAAAAAAAAAAAAAGTATGTCATTAGTATCATTACTTTTAACTGGAAGTCAAATACTAAACATGCTCTTGCATCACCCAAAAGTTTGAAGAGAATATTTCTCTTCATTATTTGAAGAAAAGTTGGTATTTACAACAGTGAATCACCTGCAAATCACAGATCACAATGAGAAGCAAAGCCACTCAGGGCAGGTATGATGAGGGGGCATGATGTAATAACTGGATGAAGACAAAGAGTTTGATTTCAAAATGCAGAAGAATCTGGTTGGTTTTATTGAAGAGGTCACACTTGTCGTTTGGTCATACGACATAAATGTGTAAAATTACTGTCCCGAGGGTTGCAATACACTGGGTCATATTTAAAATGTTCACTCTAGAAAAAGAGAAGTGGTTCCTTTAAGAATTCAGGTAAACCGAGACACCACAAGGCCCAGGGAGGAAGTCCTAACCTGTTCACTGGCCCCTGACTGAAGCAGGCAGAGGGCAACAGTGAATCACCACTTAGCACCCTCAGGAAGAAGAAAGGGCTTGAATAAAAAGGGGCCCAGATCAACGTTTAGGGTTGCAAACTCAGGCCTGGCCATCCTTTGTTACATTTATAAAACTTGTAGTCGGGCTACAATATACAGACAGAGTGGGAAAGAAAGCGTGTCATGAGATAGCCTGGGATGAACGTGCCCCAAAGTAAAGGCAGGGGCTGAAAGTGGCAGGGAGCAGAGCCTTCATATGCAGAAACGGAGGAAAACTCTGAGACCTCTCCCTGCCACTGGGGCAGTACATCTCACATTTCAGTGTGTGTCAGAATCACCAGGAGTGCAAATTCCTGAGTCTCACAAGACATTCAGACTTGTGAACTCTGGTGAAACACCTCAGAATCAAAACTTTTAGCAGGCATTCCACGAGATTCTAATGCAGCTGGTTCACGAACAACACTTTGAGAAACACCAAAGCAGACTTAGATAACCTCACATGGCAGATTACCATCTGCCTAATTTTTGGAATGACTGCCCGCCCCCCTCCTTCTCTCCTTCCCTCCCACATTGTTTAAATAGCTAGAGTCCATATCTCTGTGCGAAGGTTGGGGCTCAATAAGATAAGTTCTCCAGAGAACTGAAAGCAGGGTCTTGAAGAAATATCTGTACGTCCATGTTTAGAACGACAGCATTCACACACAAGACCAAAAGGTGGAAGCAATCCAAGTGTCCATCAACAGATGAACGGACCAACAAAATGTGACACATGCAAACAATGGAACATTACTGAGCCTTAAAAGGAAGGAAATTCTGATGCATGCTACAATATGAATGAACCTTGAAGACATTATGTTAAGTGAAGTAAGTCAGTCCTAAAAAGACAAATACTTTTTGAGTCCATTTATATGAGGTGCCTAGAACAGCCAAATTCATAAAGACAGAAAGTAGAATGGTGGCTGCCAGGGCGGGAGGCAGGGGGGAATGGAAAGATGTTCAACAGGTACTAGAGTTTGAGTTTTGCAAGGCAGAGCTTATGCATCTTTTACCACAATTAAATATAAAACATTTTTTAAAGATTTATTTTAGAGAGTGAGAGAAAGAGAGAGCACGACCTGGGGGAAGGGGCAGAGAGAGAAAGAGAGAGAATCTTAAGCAGACTCCCTGCTGCGTAAGGAGACCAATGTGGGGCTCGATCTCATGACCCTGAGATCATGACCTGAGCTGAAATCAAGAGTCGGACGCTCAACTGACTGAGCCATCCAGCCTCCCCAGATATAAACCATTTTTAAAATAAGATGGGTTATATATAGCCTTTCCTTTTGTAAGAGCTTTTATATAGTGGTAAGCTCAGTATTTCAACATGAGCGGATTTAAACAACTTGCGAGTATTTTGTAATTTTCTAACAAGTGAAAAATATGTGTTTTTCAAATAACACTTTAAAATAAAATTTGCAATGATTTAAAGCAAAAAAAAAATTAAATAAGATGGGTTATCCTCTAGTTAGAACAATAAAATGGCGGAAGCTAAAGATAAGTGTACTATTGGCTTATACTGTATTTTACAGTTTATTTTAGTTTCATTATAAGTGTTTTCATATACATTAGTCTTTATTTCATATTCTTGTTCTTCTAACAAATACATATATTTAAAGAAAAAAGGAAACATCAAGTGAAGGAAATTGTGTGTTTTCTGTCTCTCTGCCCCAGAACTGGTTATGGTTCAATAAAGAGCCTGGCTGTAAGAAACAGTCTGACCAGCCACCCATTACAATGCATTGCACTTAAAAAAAAAAAAAATAAGAACCCATGTCAGGAGAGCACACTTTGGCCACTCTGTATGAGTACAATAATGTCATTTCTGTTGATGTGTATCTGCAAGCTTATTTGTACTTACATTACCAGGTAACAATATGGTGTTAGTGATAGTAAGTATCAATATACTAACAAATCTCAAATGCTGGTTATAAAAAATTGAAATTTTTGAATAACTTGAATCAAGAAATCTAAAATATAAAGTACTGGATAAACAGATGAAACACAATGATAGAGTATGCAACTTCACAGTTAATATGCATTTCCTTTAATGATATAAAGCAAAATACCTCAACTTCCTTTAGGGAAGAGACATTTTGCAATCACCTTAAACTCTGATGTCATTAGGATGAGGAGGGGAGGTTGCAGACAATGAAATCCAGGTGTCCAGGTGTTCAGAGGAAGGTATTCAGTATCAACAAATCACTTCTAAGGGGCCCACTGCTGGCTTGTAATTCCCCATAGAAATCCCACCGATGGGAGTAAAGGAGTTAATGGAAGGGGAAAAAAAAAAAGAGTATCAGGGTAGGAGGCAGAGGACAAATCAGACTTTAAGAGCCTCCTACTGGGGCGCCTGGTTGGCTCAGTTGGTTAAGTGACTGCCTTTGGCTCAGGTCATGATCCTGGAGTCCCGGGATCGAGTCCCACATCGGGCTCCCTGCTCAGCAGGGAGTCTGCTTCTCCCTCTGACCCTCTTCCCTCTCGTGCTCTCTGTCTCTCACTCTCTCTCGAATAAATAAACAAAATCTTAAAAAAAAAAAAGAGTCTCCTACTGGTAGATCCTCGTCTAATAACTGGGGTACACTGACCTCAGGAGCTCCAAAATAGGTTGGCCGCACAAAACCAGAATGGTGAAAAGGCAAAAGCCCATTAAGAGGGAAGAAGCATCCATGATGGTGAGCAGGTGGCTCGGCTAAACAGTATGAGAATCTGCTTCGTTACAGGGTGAAAAGTGATGATAAGAGCAGAAACCATTCTTTGCCTGAAATGTTCCTCAACCCAGACCTCAACCAGCTAATATGTATTCAATCTTCACATCTCAGCTTCAACCTCCCAAACCCATGCCCCTTTCCCTGCTCCCATGTGTTCTTCTTCTTATCCAAAGCGCTTCACATAGTTGCAGTCATTTATTTATTTATTTATTTATTTATTTTAAAGATCTTATTTATTTATTTGACAGAGAGAGACACAGCGAGAGAGGGAACACAAGCAGGGGGAGTGGGAGAAGGAGAAGCAGGCTTCCTGCAGAGCAGGGAGCCCGATGCGGGGCTCGATCCCAGGACCCTGGGATCATGACCTGAGCCGAAGGCAGACGCTTAACGACTGAGCCACCCAGGCGCCCCTAGTTGCAGTCATTTAACTGTATGCACTCACTTGTTTAATTAGCTGTTGTTCCCACTAGACTGTCAGTTCCACCTAGTCAGTGATGTGTTTATTATATTTGCCACATATCTGTAGCATTTAGTATGGTGGCTGGTACCAAGTATGCACATGGTAGGCCCTTAGGTAATGGTGATTTTCTGACTGATGCATCACTCACAACATGGCCTTGTCAAAAGGAGGGTGGCAGATAGTCTGAGACAAATACATTTCTGATGAAACTATGGGATAAATAAAGGAAGCTGAAGAGGATGCACCATGATTGGTAAAAGGAAATAAGTTTATTCACAGCACTGAGAACTGGGCGAAAGGTAGAGGCTGAACAAAAGGCTTAAGCAGAGATCAATAGGCACAGCTCTAATGTAAAGTTTGGACAGTGTTCCAGCAATAAGGAAGGACGAGGTAGACCAGCTGTGAAAGAGTTGGAAACACTTCCTAGCAGTTTGTTAAGGGTAGAACAAAAAGGACAAAGCGTCAATAGTGGCTTTGAAACCAGAGAAGAGAGTCTACCGGGTTCTATGCACTTACAGTGAGTCTGAGATAATGGCATGAGACAGAAGTGGTAGCCGGGATTCCAAAGGAATTCTGATACAATATTTCTATTTATCTTACTTTATTTAACGCTGTATTTTTAAGTTTTTGCCACTGATGTGTAATTAATTTTAAAATACCTTCTTTAAAAAAAAGTTCCCCCTCAGGTAAGTTAAAAAACCCAAAAACATAGTATCCCATTAGAATACATAATACCATATTTGTGATTTTAAAAAGTCTCAAAATAGTTGTAATGTTCAAAAAAAAAAAAAAATCTTCCAGTTCTTCCAGCTTGTAAAGAAGAAATCACTCAAGACTAGTTAAACAGTAAAACCATAAGCCATTTTAAAGTTACGAAAATTGCATATGGTTTATGTGCTTTAAACTTATATTTCTAATTTAGTACTACCTAATGCCACAGTATTCATACATTTGATATTCTTGAAATCAGAGTTCGTTTATTAAGTCCTCACTCTATATTTATATCTTCATGACTCAGTGATTTCAAATAAAATCAGTAGTCTTCTAAGGGTGGGTTTAGTGAAATTAGGATTCATCTGGACATGTGCCTAATTGCAACACATTAAAAAAAAAAAGGTCCAACCTCAAACAGCTTCTTTTTTTGAAGGCTTAAGGGACTAGGACAGAAAGACCAACATATTAACCCAAAAAGCTCTGTTATGCAAAGTCGTCCCAGAGTAGTTGCTTCATTCCAATCAACCTGTCTCAATCAAATTCCTTCTCTTCTCCCACTCACCTACCTTACCCACCTCCAGACTTAATAAAGCAAACCTCCCTCCTGTGGCTATCAGATTCTCTCTCTTCACAATACCAGGAGGCACATCAACCCTCGCCAGAGAAGGGGTCCTGGAAACCAGAGCACGTGGCAATCCCAATCGAAGGGGAAGAGCGAAAAGTAGCTCTCCCACCAAGGCTTCCTGAGGAGGAAAATACTGTGTGCTTACTTCTCTGTACAGTGCCACTTGATCTGTAGACCATGCGTCTACTTATGCATGACAGGGCAAAAGACATTGGAAAGAAAAGCATAAAGAATATGGTTTCTTGGGCGCCTGGGTGGCTCAGCTGGTTAAGCGACTGCCTTCGGCTCAGGTCATGATCCTGGAGTCCCGGGATCGAGTCCCGCGTCGGGCTCCCGGCTCAGCGGGGAGTCTGCTTCTCCCTCTGACCCTCTTCCCTCTCGTGCTCTCTGTCTCTCATTCTCTCTCTCTCTCAAATAAATAAATAAAATTGTAAAAAAAAAAAAAGAATATGTTTCTTGTTAAGCCTGATTCCAAGATAAAAGCAAATAGTGGACTTAGTACGAAGTTTCTCAGACAGGGAGGCCGCATACAGAAGTAGTAGGATAAAGAGCTGGAGAACTTGGGTTGGTTTAGGCCCCGAGTTCTCGAAACAGTAAATGGACGCATATTCAAACATCAGTAGACAACAGAAACATTCTATAGTCTGAATGTGTCCCCTCAAAATTCATATGTTGAAATCCTAACCCTCAAAGATGACGATATTAGGAAGTGGGGACTTCAGGAGGTGTTTAGGTCATGACGGTAGAGCCTTCATGAACGGGATTAGTGCCTTATACAGGAGACCCCCTTCCTAGCCCCTTCCACCATGTGAGCACGTGGGGGCCAGACACCTGCTCTGAACCAGGAAGAGGGCCCTCACCAGAAAGCGACCATGCTGGTGCCTTGATCGTGAACTCTCTAGCCTACAGTATTGTGACAAATTGCTGTTGTTTATAAACTACCCAGTCTGGAGTATTTTTTTATAGCAGCCCAAAGGGACTACGACACATTCTAAAGTTAAATAAATTATTTGGGGCAAAGCCATCACTTCTGACTATCCAAATATCTGTTTCCCTATCAGATTGATGAGCTAGTGTTATTTCCTAGTATTTATGGGCAGAACATTGTTTTTTTAAGTCAGTCAGCCTGCCTATCTATCCATCTACCTATCCATCTACCCATCCATCCATGTCTTTCTTCCTCTTTCTCTCCCCTCCTGAAGAATTGAGTCCCAACAAGTAGGCAGTGGCAGGATTTCAGAAGCAGCTGAGGAGAGAAGGATGTGGGGGAGGCAATGGCAGCAATGGCCTAATTCAGGCTACTGGAATACAAGCAGGGTGAAAACGGGCCTGGCTCATCTCATTATGCCAGAGAATGCTCCAAGAATGAGGAGGATGGTTTGAAGGGGCTCCTTTGGGGCACCTGGGTGGCTCAGTCAGTTAAGCATCTACCTTTGGCTCAGGTCGAGCCCCACGTTGGGCTCCTTGCTCCGCGGGGCGTCTGCTTCTCCCTCTGCCTGCCATTCCCCTTGCTTGTGCGTGCTCTCTCTCTCTCTCTCTCTCTCTCTCTCTCTCTCTCTCAATCACTCTGTCAAATAAATAAAGTCTTTGAAAAAAATAAATAAAAATGAAGGGGCTCCCTCTGGCCAAGTCTGGGGCATTTTAAAACATCAAAATAAATAATGATAATAACAGATTACAATCCATCAAAACTATCCATAAATGATTAAATAATTTCTTAAAATCCATGCATCCATGCTGATATAAATAAAAGAATGAATAAATAAAAAAGAAAAGAAGGAAGCTTTTCCTTGCAGTGGAATGCCAACGGAGGAATGCAGAAGGAATGAAAGAATTAGAAAAATCACCATTTGGCAACTATCAGAGTAATAATTAATTCAGCCAAGAAGCATAGATAGATGTTAAAACTGGTGGGTTGGAGATTGATATGAAACAGGGTATTGCATAGTCTGAAATCACCATCCCCCACACAGTGATCATAAAGAGAGAATGCGTAATTTTACAGTAGAGAAATCTGGTAGACATGACTTTAAGTAATGATCACGGTTAACAATCTCCAGTAATGTGACAAATAGGAACTGTGCACGCTCATATAGGATGCAATGAGAAGAACGTGTAGCTTCTGTGATGTTCCTAACAAAAATACATCACCTAAATCTAATTTCAGGAACATGTATCAGACGAACCCAAACTGAGGGATATCTGACAAAAATAACTGGTCTGTAACCTTCAAAAGTACCTAGATATTGAAAAGTCAAGGAAAAACTGAGGAACTATTCCAAACTGAAGGAGACTTAACAGACAGGACAAGATGCGATTCTGAACAGGATCCTTTCGCTATGAAATACATCATTTGAACAAAATATAAGTAGGGGTCTTTGGCTCCAATGGTTAATTGCTTGATTTTGATGACTGATGTAGGACATATCCCTGCTTTTAGCAACTGCATGATAAAGTATTTGGGAGTGACGACACATCATATTGCTAATTTACTCTCAAATGATAAGACAAAAAACTTTGTTTTGCAACTTTTCTGTAAGTTCAAAATTATTTCAAAAGAAACAGAAAATAAATGAGGAGAGTAATTAGGATGGTTAGAATACACAGACAGGATATAAAGACAGGCAAGAGACAGAGACACCGGTCAAGGTGGAGATAGGGATCTCAGTGGCTCCATTAACCCACCAGCCGAAACAGAAGTAATCCTTTACCTTTTTACCTTTTTCCATTTTCACTCATAAATGACTACACAGACAAGTCGTATGCACAGTCACCCAGGGATGTTTCATATGCAACAAAAACTCTAACATAGTTCAGACGGTCGAGCAACCTCTTTCTAAGGAGGAGAGGCAGAAACTAACTGAAAAATAGGATCAGATGATATAATAATGTGTAACCAGACTGGTCTTGTTTATTTTCCCATATGGCACTCTTCTTTAAAAGATTTTAAGCATTTTTCTTCTACCTTCCATGGAAATTGTGACAACATCATGAAAGGGGAAATTGTCTTTACAACTTTCTGAAGGAATACTTTTTGCTTATTTAGCGGGTAAAGAAAATTATGAAAAAGAGAGGTAAAGTTCCCAGCATTATGAAATGCCTAAGTGGTAGAACCAGTATTCAAACTAACCTCTGTCTGGGTTTAAGACCCATGTTCTTCCTAACATAATTTTAAGAGGAAACCGTTTACTCTGAATTCTCTCCATGAACAATATCCACCTTCAGAATGGCATACCATCATAGGCAAACCGGATCCATTTATCGTCTTAAATTTCTTCTTTATGTGAATGTATTGGATTAGAGTAGACAGAGCACATTTCTGGTCTATTTCTGGTTTCACTTTGCTTAACCGGAAGTACACTTGACCGTGTACTTTTATGACATTGTGCAAAACAAACCAAATGCCACATGGAACAAGGTGCCTGTTGAAGCAGTTTTGTTGTTGGTTTTTAACTACGTGGTTGGTGTAATTATTTCTGGCTCTTGTGTTTCATTTCCATTTTCTCTTGAGGACTTGGAACCAGTTTTACATCTCTCTAATGAAAGCACATCATTTTACCTCTATAGTTTCCAACAGTTCATTTCTTAAACTAAACCTCCTGGTAGCTAAAGCCACAGAGGTGACCTTTGAGCTAATCCTGACTGCTGTCCTCCATCCCTGCCCATGAGCCCATTTTATAAGTGAGATGGGGAACATGGCATCCTTGTTGCCCATACTCTCCTCCCAGCCACAAAGCTTAACAAACACCCACAGAAACACACCCTACAGCAACTGCCTTTTTAAAAATAAAATTTCTATTCTACAAAAGACAGGATTCTTAAGTTCTCATACTCCAATTCTACCGCCATTATAGAGATTGTGAATTCTTTTTATTTTGACAAAGGAAATACGTATTTTAGTAACCCCAGCTGTGGCTTACCGACCACTTAGAGCATGTTACAACTATCTGTAGTTGATCTGACCTAGTTTCACTTTACAAATGAGATAAGACAGTACAGCCATCCTGTCTCTTATGAGGATTAAATGAGATCCTAGATGGTATTTTCCTAAAAATCAGCAAAACTACCATCTCAAATGAGGATCTCATTTCTAGATCAGACTTGGCCAGGGCATATGGGTGTCCACACAAGGGATTATGTACCAGACATTCTGCTATTGTTGCTGATGTAGGCACAGAAGGTCAATAATGTGGATTAACTAGGATTAAAGTATTATTTTCTGATTACATTTGTGGTTCAAGTTTCTGTGTTCTTATTTTTTAAAGATTTTATTTATTCATTTGGGGCACAGAGATACAGAGAGAGAGAATGAGCAGTGGGGCAGGCAGAGGGAGAGGGAGGGGCAGGCAGAGGGAGAGGGAGAAGCAGGCTCCCCGCTGAGCTAGGAGCCCGATGTGGGGCTCGATCCCAGGACCCTGGAATCATGACCTGAGCAGAAGGCAGATGCCCAACCATCTGAGCCACCCAGGCGCCCCAAGTTTGTGTTCTTAAAACTATTCTTAAGATTAAGCAAAAAAAAAAAAAAACCCAAACCCCAAAAACCAAAACACCAAAAAACCCTACAATTTAAAATGAGTAAAAAAGTAGTAAGACAACAAATTTACAAGTTAAAAAAAATTAGAACTGTTTAAACTAGGAAAAAAGTACTTTTATTATATATGCAATAACATGTATATACATGACCTAGACATATTTTCTTACCTCTGAGGTGATACAAAAGGCAAATGAACACAAATATGTTTATCTCACATGTATATATGTGTAAAGCATTCAGACAAATATAAGGAGACAGAATCATGAGAAATATCCAGAAGAACAGAAAAGTATAGGATAATACAGGGAGAAAAATTAGAGAAACTGAAAGATTTTCATTTTTTCCCTTACTTACTCTGAAGTTTTTTTTCTGATAGTATTAAAAAATTTTTTTCCCAAACTACTATATTCCTAAAAAGAAACAGAGAAGCAAAACAGAGAACAGATAAGGGAAGTTCAAAAATTTGTGAGAGGGTGCCTAGTGGCTCAGTTGGTTAAGCATCTGACTCCTGATTTCAGGTCAGGTCATGATCTCAGGGTGGTGAGATGCAGCCCTGTGTTGGGCTCTGTGCTCAGCAGGGAGTCTGCTTGAGATTCTCTCCTTCAGTTTATGCCCCTCCCCCCACTCGTACTCTCTCTCTAATAAATAAATAATTTTTTAAAAATAAGAGAATAGAAAAAAGTAAATTTAGAGTAACACAAACAGTAAATGATGTGGTTTTCATTATAGGAGTAATTTACCTAATGTAATGATAGGTATGTTCACATTTAGAAATTTCATCAATTTTATGTTTAACTGTGTGACTTCTTATTCAAAATATAAGGGTAGAGAAAAGGGTTTGGATTTGGCAGAGAGAGCACCTCAATGCATGAAAAAAATGGGGTTTTTCAAATGATCAGAATTCTACAATTCTATTTTTAACACAGTTTTTGAGGTTACTTTTTTTCTCTTTATCCTGATATCAATTTCTTCCTCTCTGAATTTAGAAACTAAATGGTCACAAATCCCAAAGCATAAATGGTACCAAACCCGAACAAAAAACTGTTAGCATTAATAAGAGCTCAGTCAGGAGGATAAATACAAAAAAAATATAAAAAACTCCATAGCTCTCAAAGAGTTATAAAATATAATGAACTATCCAATTCCCAACAGCCAGAAAACATAAAATATGTGGAAATAAAATTTGTTTGAAACCAGCTCCTAGGTGAATAAACCTATAAAAACTTTACCGAGGAGCATTTAATGAAAATACTTGAATAAATGGAGAATCATCCTTGATTCTTGCCATATAAATTTAGAGAAAACCAGTAAGGTAATTTGAATGAAATCCTCATTTTTTCCCCTGAAGTTGGCAATGTATTTTAAAGCTATACTAGTAAAAAATTAAAACACAAGAACAATCAGGTAATTTTTAAAAAAGAATTAGGGAGAAAACTTGTGCCCTATATACTACTACATTTTCAAAAATCTAAATTAAAATGAGACAATAATGAACTGGAAAGATCAGTGACACATAAAACTCAGAAATGGATCCTAGGATATTAAATACCTTTTAGTACATTCAGTTCACATCAATGACATTTTATGGAATACCTATGTGTCAGGTAATGTGTTGACAGAAAAGTAAACTACTGTAATCTTTCCAGAAAGCAATCTGGCAAATTCTATTAAGAACTTTTGAAGAGTTTATATTCTCTTAGTCAGTAAATGCACTTCTAGAATATATCCTAAGGGGTGGTCAGACATTAGTTTAAGTATTTATACAAAGATGTTCATTATAGGGTTATTTATCATAGTAAAAAACTGGCAAAAATAGGAGAATTAATAAATTAATTATGGTATATCTGTACAATGGAATAATACATACCTATTGACAGTATGTTTGAAAACATAATCATTATGTGTTCACACAACAGAGTATTATATAACAAAGAATAATCAACTACACCTGCATATAATGTGGGTGAATCTCACAATCATTTTTAGTGGAAGGGTAAGACACAAAAAGTACATAATGTAAGATTGCACTTACATGCATTTCATACACATAAAACAATCTATGCTTTAAGAAGTCAGGAAACCTTTGGGGAGTTGGGTAAAATGACAGAAAGCGGCAGTGCATTGGGGGGAGATTCTAGGATTTTGTAATTTCTGTTTCTTGATCTAGATGGTAATGACATACAAAAAAATCATTGAAATTAAAATTTGTATGTTTCTGTATATATGCTATTCACCAAATATTCAAAATTAATGACATGAAAAAATGTCCACAATATTAAAGTAGGAAGAAAATCATGCTACAAAACTGTGCATGAAATATAGTCTCAGTTTTATGAATTAAAGAAGAGCACAGAAAAATTGCTAGAAGGAAATCGGCAGTTAGCGGTATAAGCCAGGGGTTGGGGGGATTAGAGGAGCTGGTGGAAAACAGGAAAAGACCCCAATGGTATTGTTTGTTAGGAAAGCTTGGTTTGGAGAAGAGATGGTGGTGGCCAGAGGGTGCGTGGAGTAAAGCGGGAACCTGTTTAAATTCTGATGGAAAAGAGTCAATAGAGAGGGAAAGGTACAGGAAATATACCAAAGAAGAGCCCATAATGCCCCTTAGCAGACTGGTGAGTATGTACAAAAGCAGCAAACTCAAAAAAGGGGCAGAAAGGGTTTGACTACTATATGCACACAAAACAGTTCCTTTTTCATAGAGCTTTGCAAATTAACATGTCAAGAAGCTTGTCAATTTTCCACTCCAGGTATATCCACTTGTATTCTTCATGAAGCCTTTAGATGATCACATTATCTGGATTAGGAAATTGTTATAAGAGTTTTAGCCAGATGATAGCCTATCTCTCACTTCAAAATACCTCGAGTCAAAATAAAGACCAGGTCAAGCATAATGTCAGTAGGTCGGGCAGCAAGTAGCATTTCTACCACATGTTAGCTGTGTGATTTGAGGCAAGGTATTTAACCTCCCTGTGTCTGAGTGGCCTCATCTGAAAAAATGATAAAGACAATAATAGGGTGATAAGAGGCTTAAATGAGATCATCCACATAAAATGCCTGACATGGGGCACAGAGGAAACCCTCAATAATTAGAAATTGCTATTATCACTTATTTTTTTTTAAATCTGGGAGCAGAGTTTCTAAGATGTCTTCAGATCTAGAAATAGCAAAACAAAAACCCAAGAACATAATAGGTAATAAAGCAGACCAACAACTAATTCAAGGTAAATAATTTCAGCGAAGAATATGCTTTCTCTCAACTTTTTATTTTAAAACATGTTAAATCTATAGAAAATTTAATCCTTTGCCCGCAGGGTGGAATCCAGCCCAAGCCCCAAGGCCCTGGGGCCTCAGTAAAGTTTCCCTTTCACAGGCTGGGGGAAAAAAAATGTGAAAGAATAGTACAATGTACATCCTAGATTGTTCCCCTTCACCTATATTAACCAATTGTTAAGTGTTACCATATTTACTTTCTCTCTCTCTTTCCAACAAACCCATATACATAACCAGGGTTGGAGAAGCCAAAACTCCCATCGGTTGGCTCATTATGTAGAAGGGTACACTCCATCTACTTGTCCTGTGTACAAAGTCAGCCTTTTTCCGAGAATCTGATTTTAACATGTAACAACTAATGTAATACTAAAGCTGCATTAACTGGGAGAACCAAGGCAGGATAACGCACTGATAGCAGATAAGAAGATATTTTGGGCAATACCCCCTTGCGAAAGACAAAGGGCTTAGAGCTCTAGTCTTAGGTCTCTGAATAAGGAGAAAGCAAAGGCTTTCCTAAACAGGCAAGGAAGCCTGACAGACCTGGATCAGGGTGAGAGTGAGACATGTCGCTGAATGAAGTCACTGGCAAAAGACTTTGAGAAATATCCCCACACACGTGCATGGGCATCTTGCCCTCAGCTATACCGAACAGAACACTGACACAGTGGGTTTCCACTCCCTTTTTAGGGATCCAAGTTATCATACACATCTGGTAGTGAAGCAGAAAATCCAAAGGACACTAAACACTTTGTCTCCAATAATTACACATCTGGAAACGTATTCGGCAGATATTTGGTTGAACTGTGTAAAATTTTTTTTAGATTAAAAAAGTCAGTATGGGCAATTTCATGTATTCACATATGTTTATTCAAGTAGGAAATGACATATGTATAAGGATATTCCCTGCAGAGGCACCTGGGTGGCTCAGTCGTTAAGCATCTGCCTTGGGCTCAAGTCATGATCCCAGGGTCCTGGGATCGAGCCCCACATCGGGCTCCCTGCTCCGCGGGAAGCCTGCTTCTCCCTCTCCCAATCCCCTTGCTTGTGTTCCCTCTCTCGCTGTGTCTCTCTCTCTCTCTCTCTCTGTCAAATAAATAAATAAATCTTAAAAAAAAAAAAAAAAGGATATTCCCTGCAGTACTGTTTACAAAAGTGGAAGTCTGGAAATAACTTAGAATATTTGTATTTTGTGTGTGTGTGTGTGTGTGTGTGTGTGTGTATGAATATTATGCAACTGTTTCTCTCTAAATGTATGGAAGATATATATTTAAATACATAATGGAATATTATGCAACTGTCAAAAGAAAAAGAATTTAAAGGCTCTCTGTGTACCACCTTGGAAATTTAAGGTACACTGTTAAGTGAAGTATGTAAAATATTCAATACAATAAACTATCTTTTGGATAAAAGCAGGGAGGAGAGTATAAAATATATTTGCACTTGCTTATATATGTATGAAGAAATTCTGGAAGATTACACAAGAAATTAATAGTTGTTTACTTTTGGGGAAGTGTGAACTGTGTAGTGGAGGACAGATTTGGGAGAAGACTTTTCATTGCCTCCCTCATTATGTATTTTAAACCATTTGTATGTATTATCTAGTCAGAAAATTTTAAGTAAGAATCTCTTAGAAAATATTACGGTGTTTGATGTTTAGGTGGGGAACCAGAAATTGGAAAATGAGTCTTGACAGGTTTTCTAGCTACAACAATGCAACATTAAGTTGTAATTATCTCAATGAAATTACTTTCTAGTGTTTGTGTGGTAAACGTTAGGATAGATTTAACATATGAAAAAAATCGATGGTTTCCCATCAGAGAACACAAAAATAGCTAATGCGCGTTTTTTAAAAAAGAAGCTTTTTATTTTGAGATAATTATAGATTTATTAGTTATATATCATACAGTTACATAAATAGTATTGAAAATTCCCATGTAGCCTTCCCCTCGTTTTCCCCCATGGTTACCATCCCTGATCTCTGGCAACCAACCACCAATCTGTTCTCCATCTCTATAACTTTGTCATTGGAGATTATTACATAAATGGAATCCTATGGCCTGTCATCTTTTCAGATTGGCTTTTAATTATTTTTGCAACCTCAATCCCCGTATTTCGTTTTCCCATATGCTTTTTTTTCTAAGTCAGGGTTATTGAGGGATAATTTACATGTTGTAATATTCATCCTTTTCAGTGTGTATTTCTATGAATTTTTTATAGTTTTATTGTGGTATAATTAATGTATAACAGACTGCACATTTTCAAGTGTCAAATTTGATCAGTTTTGACACAGGTATACATTTGTGAAAGCATCATCACAACCAACAACATGATAATATCCATCACTCCCCAAAATTTCCTTGTGCTTCTTTGCAATCCATTCCTCCTACACCACACTCCCATCCCCAAGCAACTACTCTGCTTTCCATCACTAGGTTTTCTAGATTTTTTTTATAAAGGGAGTCCTACCGCATTTTCTTTCATTTCTCTTCAGTAAAAACCTAGGAGTGGAATGGCTGAGTCATACGGTAGGTCTATGTTTAACTTTTTAAAAACGTGTCACACATCTGAAATGGCTGCACCATTTCACATTCCTACCAGCAATACCATATGCAAGTTCCAATTCCTCCACATCCTCCCAACATTTGGTATGGTCAGTGGTTGTGATGTTAGCCATTCCAGTGGGTGTAGTGGTATCTCACTGTGGTTTTAATTTACATTCCCTAATAACTAATGACGCTAGGCATCTTTTCACGTGCTTATATGCATCCATATATCCTCTCTGATGAAGTATCTATTCACATCTTTTGCCCTTTTTTTAAAATGTGTTCAAAGTTCTTTGTATTCTACATATGTCTTTTGTCAGATAAGTGTTCTGTAAATATTTTCTCCCAATCTGTGTTTTTTTTTTTTTTTTTTTTTTTTTTTTTTGCAGAATGTTTATTTTGATGAGGTCCAATTCATCAACTTTTTTTCTTTTATGGACCATGCTTTTTGTGTCATCTCTAAAAAATCTTTGTCCAAGGTCACAAAGATTTTCCCCTATGTTGTTACCAGTTTTATGGAGTTAAATTTTATATTTAGGTCTGCTACCCAATTTGAATGAATGTTTCTATATTGTGTGAGCTTTGTATAGCATTCTAGGGAACATCTACATGTAGAGGCCAAGGAAAAGAGAAGGCAGTCAGTGAGGAGAACAAGGGATGTACTGACATGGAGAAGTCAGAGAGGGAGAAGTCTGTAATTAGGAGGGAGGAGGCCATAGAAGTCCACCTGGAACTCTGCATGGAGACCCGTGGAAGCAAACAGAGTAATGGTCACTAGATTTGACCATGAGATCACTGGTGGCTTCTGAGACACGAGTTTCAATATGAAACATACAGAAACCAGATTGAAATGGATCAGAAGAAAGCTTGGATGATGAAGAAAGGAAGTACTCAAATCACTCTTAAAATTTTCATTAGTGAAAATGAAAACAAAACAAAACAAAACAAACCACATATGACACTGAATTCAGAGTCTCTTGACCATGGAGAAGAACCAGGTAAGGAGACATGAAAAGAACAAGAGGAAGATACGAGATAACTGGTGAAGCAAAGTTTGAGATGAGGTAGGATGAGAAGGTGTCAAGAACACAGTTTACCTTTTGTGAGGGCAAGATAGAAAGTGAGAAGGAAATGGATAAAGAGAGACACTTCCAGATAGACGGTGGCGGGGGAAAAGCTCAAGGGTTGCCCCTGCAAAGGAGGGGAGGAGTCTGTGTACCAAGACTAAGAAAGGAGGAGCTGGGCTGGGACTTGAGGAGGGTGAAAAGGTTTGGACTTGGTGTCGTGGGGGAAGTGGTGGCTGGGGGAGCACAAAGAGATAAATAATGGGATTCTCGAAGAGCTCTGAGAACACTCAGAAAGAATCAATGTTTGTCAGATTTAATGTTTGCTGCATTCTCTTTCCTTGCTGTGAAGAATTCTTCCCCACTCCCACCCCTCCAAAAAAGATACAGATGGGTCAACTGGTCCCATAACTACACTCCTGGACTTTACTGCCCCACAACTGTCTCTCTCTCCCCCTCTTTCTTTCCTAAGACTCACAGCCTGTTTGGTGTGTAGAACAAGTAATACAGTTCCACCGGATACGTGAAGAAACAGAACCTGAAAGAACGACTTCCCCACAAGCTCGGCTAGCTGGGACTTGAATCCAGATCTTTTGATTCTAATTCCAGTGATTAGAATTTCCAGTAATTTCTTCATTGCATCACACTGCTATCTTCAATGCTCTTTGTTGCCATTCTTGCTTGAAAACTTGGCCTCAGACAGTTTTGTTTTGTTTTTTTTAAAGATTTTATTTGACAGAGGGAGACACAATGAGAGAGGGAACACAAGCAGGGGGAGTGGGAGAGGGAGAAGCAGGCTTCCCGCGGAGCAGGGAGCCCAATGCCCGATGCAGGGCTCGATCCCAGGACCCTGGGACCATGACCTGAGCCGAAGGCACTCGCTTAACGACTGAGCCACCCAGGCGCCCCGGCCTCAGACAGTTTCTTAACTGCTATTCTACCTTTCCAATCCACCCCACCCTCTCCTTCGTTGCCTTCCTGAACTCAACTTTGCGGGGGCTCTGCAGATACAGGGGTCTGAAGAAGAGTTTGTTGCACGTGAGGGCTCAGTTTGGAAACAGAAAAACCAACTGTCAAGCTGCGGCCGTGGTTTGCCATTTAGAATAAACTCAGGCTTGATTCTCAGAGTCTTCTTCGGGCTTCTGGTGAGGAAAGATACAAGGAATCGGGAGAGAACAGGCCACCGAAGAGCGGGGAAGTGACGGTTGGGATTCTTCTAGAAAACACCCAGGGTAGAGTCCTCCTTCCATAGCTCCCAGATAAGGGCTTCAGGCTGGAAACAGCTAGGGCTTTGGGGCTGTAGCTCCCTGCCCCCTCCCTCCCTTCCTCTAGCTTTCCAGGTTCCCCTAACCAAAGTAAAAGCCCAGAGTCTTCCCTACAAAATCATCAGTATGGGATAAACTCTTAGAGCACACCTGAACCTTCTATTTTGCCTAGGGTGAATATTTAGTTTTTCAACCTGTTAGGCAATCAGTATAAAAACTTATAATCAATGAATGTCTAGTATGAATCTTGGTTATTTCTGAGCACAACAGTATTTTTTTTTTTAATTCAGCTTCCTCTGACCTTGTAACAGTTATTTTCCTACTGTAGACAGACTATGATGCAAATTAAGGCATTTCTATTCTTATTTCAAAGTCTGCTGCATAAAATAAATGTATGCTTTTCAAAGCCAATTGACAGCCTAATGTTCCACATTTAACTACAACAAATCAACACTTCACTAGATTACTTCATTGTTATTTGACTAATTCATTTAAAAATTTATCAAGAAAAATGTGATTTTCATCTTTCATAGTTTCTCGTCATCAAAAACAGATAATTCTCCTAATGTTCAACTTGTAGCCAAAGTGAATCTAAAAAGCAGCCTCAAAAAACCTTTTCTCTACAAAAGAAATCACTAACTTTTATAATGCATTAAAGTCAACATAAATATAAGTGTGCAGTTCCTTATTTTAAACATTATTTAGAAAGCAGATCTCTCACAAACTAACTCATTTTAAAAACTCCTACTTTGTAGTTTGCATTTGTCACAAAAGCAAACAATTCTTCTGCAGTAGTGTATCTTCTATTTCCTAGAGCTTTTAAATGAAATTATGAAAGAGTAAAATCTCGTAGACCAGAATTATAGTGATATTTCTGCTTTTTAAGCATTAAAGAAAAATGAATAAATTTAAGGTGAAACCCCCCTTTTTTTTAAAAAAAAGGCTTTTTCTGTTATATTTAATCCACTTTCACACAGTTTTTCTTAATTACACTACAGCTGTCTGGTAAGGCACCACTGACCACTTCCATCATGAAAACAAACTGTACCCCACCATCCAAAGTTCTCGATTAAAAAGCAAATGTTTTTGTGAGCCCAGAGAAAAGGGGTGCAGCTGCTCCATTTCACGAGGCAGGCACCTCTACTCCATTCAGCTGTGAAGAATGGCAATGACTGTAAATTGTTCTTCCTGATCGGTTCCACAATAAAAACAAACCACACTACTTTCAATTTTTCAAAGCCAATTTTTTTAAGCCTCCAGTACACTGGAAACAAGAGTTGTGTTCTTCTGATTCATGGCCTTTGATTTCTGCATAAACGTCCCTGTATGCATGTAAAAACAGGTCCCTGCAGGATACTCGCAGAGACTGTATATATTAACTTACCAGATGTACCAGAAGATAGAAACGCCATCAGCCTACCTTTTAAAGCGAGATACTATTTAACAGCTTAAACTGTCTGTGACTAAAGGAGGGCTGTAAAGAGCACACCGTGTGTGCAGAGGCACTAGGTAGTTTGTGAGAGACTGCGGAGCGCTCCCAGAAAAGGCAACAAATGCGCTTGAACTTGCGTTGGAATGCTCTCCGTTAAAACCCACACTGGAATTAAGGTCAAGTCACACAACTGCATTTGCAAGTGAAACATTCTGGACTCGGATAAAAGCTAAAATTATGGACAGACTTTCATTAAGAAACTTCTAAATGTTCCCAATTGACTCATGGCGCTCAAACGGTACCTAGGACTTAGACTTGAGGTCTCCAGAGGGTATTCCCAATCAAACACAATTTAAAGACGTTGCAGCATGCCTCCTCTATATTTATATCAATATATACTTATTTACAAACATCGAGCAATGTACTGAGCTCTAAGGAACATTCGAAAACAGACATAAAAATAGTTGTTTCTTAAGGGGGAGGAGATAGAAATATTTTATAAATAGAAGTTTGAAGACTTTCTTTGCACACCTCCAGGGGGCCCTCTGGCACCGCTCCTGCGGCACTGCCCACCACCTCCCCCACCTCCGGTGGAGACCCAGAATGCGCCCTGGCTAATACAAGGCCAATCTAAATTGTTAGTGGCTTTGGATGAATTCTTGGGTTGCTGTCAATTTCTACCCCCAATCCCAAGAAGATTTTTTTGTAGAAACATAAGGATATAATCTAGTTTCGAACAGCTTTCCATTCTGACTCATGACTAGAGTGTTGCAATGGAATGTAAATGTGATTGAACATCACGGAGATAAAAACAAGAAAATGTTCAGATTTGAGAACCTCCACTTGGGTGGCAAAACTGTTGGCATGAAGTTACCAATGATTTCTCTCTAACACAAGACAGCCTTCAATATCACCTACATCTACAAATAAGTTGCTATTGAAAATAACACCCCGTGGCTGCCACAGTGATTGTCACCCGCTAAGCACACTAGTCACCCAACTTTTCTGAGTGTCTCCTGTTGAATGTTACCTTTCCAAACTATCAGATTTACTAATTTGTTCCTTCCAGAAACCCCAGCAATATGTGACTTCAGGCAAAGGAAGTTCTCATGAAGTGCTGATGCTATTTTCAATGGGCACTATCAATAATGGCATGTGTTAGATATTGAATCTACACAATTTTGACATATTTAGCGAGAAGCGGGAAACACAATTATCCTTGTCTTCACGGAGCTAAAAAGAAAAAAGCTAACAAAAATTACACACCTCACACACACGTATGCCTCTAGATATTTGTTCTCTTGTTCTCAGTCTCCTTCATAGGTTCTTCTTATTCTACCTCCTCTGTTATTCCCAAGGTTATTTTCTTCTTACTCCATTTCTAAGGGATCTCATCCAACATTATAACTCAATATCTATCTTTGATATTGCCTTTGACTCCCAAAGTTGTTTCTAAAGAACAAACATTTTTCTTTTTTTTTTTAAAGATTTTATTTATTTATTTGAGAGAGAGAATGAGATAGAGAGAGAGAGCATGAGAGGGGGGAGGGTCCGAGGGAGAAGCAGACTCCCTGCTGAGCAGGGAGCCCGATGTGGGACTCGATCCCAGGACTCCAGGATCATGACCTGAGCCGAAGGCAGTCGCTTAACCAACTGAGCCACCCAGGTGCCCAAGAACAAACATTTTTTTTGAGCTACAGACCACACCTCTCATATTTTCAACTGCCTACTCAATTTCTCCAAATGGATGCCCCAAGAGCAGTTCACCTTAGCACTTCCAAAAGGGAATATATGTCTTCTCCATTAAACTTGCTCCTCCTTCTGTACTCACTCCCTCATTTCATGGGAGTCATCAGGGATTTCTCCCTCTCCCTTGAATCTCATATCCATTCAAAGTCTGGTCAATTCTACCTCCTCCATACCTCTCAAACTTGTCTGCTCCTCCCCATGGTCACCACTGTAATTCAACACCCTCTTAACTGAACTTGTCCTCAAATTTCTGCCTTCCTTGACTTCCTCCTTCATCTCACAGCCAGGCAATCTTTCTAAATACTCAGACCACCTTCTTTGCTTAAATAAGGAGAAACACAGGACATCTTGAGAAAAAAAAAGAAAATTCAAAGAATGGAGTGTCAAGCGTAGGAGAGATTTGAGAATGTTTATGAGCTGAAAGAGCCTGAAATGAGGAAGAAATAAGAGAGCAGGTGATCAACAGAGGAAGGTCCCAGAGCATGAGGCAAGCTCAAGAGCCCTGGAGGAGGAGTCGGAGCTGAAAATGGTGAACACACACTTCCCTCTGAGGCAGAAAGAAAGACTATAAGGATGGCTGGATGTGCATATGCCAGATATTATCTATTTCCTCAGAAAAATGACAAGGGCAATTAGTCATTCCTTTAAAATGAGGGGGTCATGAGAGCTGAGGTTCCTGAGAAAAGTTGTTCCGGTTTAGAATACTCACTATGGATAATAAAAAATGCAGCTCATAGAAATAGGTTGGAGAAAGATTTTAAAAAGAGGAAAGTCATCCTGAGCGCTGAGCTAAAGGTAGAAATCATAAATTTGTACCAGGGTCAGTCTGCACTGTAAGAGGAATGCTGGTTGCAAAGGCGGTGGGCAGGAGACTGGGGAAGAGTAGGATTATGGTGCTGATGGGTTTGAAGTCCCCAACAGCTCTCCATACCCACCTTCATCCAGTTAGCTCTGTTTCCCCAAGGCCAGTGCCATTTCTTTCCTCTTCATCTCCTGGACCCTATGTTCTGACCATCATAAACATGCTCTACCATTGCTAGAACATGCCATGCTGCCAGAACTCTCTCTTAGGACATGCTGCTTCCTCCATATAAATGTGCTTCCCTCTACCCCTCTCCACCTCCCTCCATTCTTTAAGGAAACAAAAAGGAACACTGCAAAATAAAGTTCACTGGCCAAGGCCAGCGGGCCACCAAGCCAATTAGCTGGGCACAGACTGAGCACTCTACAAGCATTTGATTGGTGAAAGCATCATATGATTTGTAGGGAATCCTCAAGTCCCCCAGCTTCCCAAGTATGTACTAAACTTGTTTGTTTTTGTTTTTTTTTAAAGATTTTATTTATTTATTTGGCAGAGAGAGAGAGAGAGGGAGAAAGAGCACAAGCCAGGGGGGAGCAGCAGGCAGAGGGAGAGGGAGAAGCAGACTCCCCACTGAGCAGGGAGCCCGATGCAGGACTCGATCTCAGGACCCCAGGATCACAACCTGAGCCAAAGGCAGACCTGAACCGACTGAGCACCCAGGCGCCCCTGTAATAAACCTGTATATTATTCCTGAGGTCTTAATTTCTGTGACTCAATTTAAAACTTAAAATATGAAAAAAAACTTAAAATATGATACTTAAAGTTCTCTATGTCTTAAAAAACAGACAACGGAGGGCACGCATTTTTTGTGTGTGTGTGTGTGTGATTTTTGTGTAAGTTAATGCCTCTTAAATCTCCCTAATTGAAAGAAGCGAATTTATGGAGTTTTCACTGAGGTCCCGATCTCTAGAACTACTTCCCTTGCCATGTTACCCTGAAAGACAAAGCAGTATCTGGGACTCCTTTTGACTGGTATGCCCAAATGTGCACACTACAGACATGCAAAAGCTAAACTTCTGAACAGATGAATGAAAGGGGACATCTGGTTTTGGTGCTACTGCTCTTCCTTTCTTGTTTCAGAGTTCTAAAATTTCTGCTGCGCTGGGCCTTTTAGTACTATCCATCATTGCCCTTCCTTTTAGTCCTCTCTATCGGGTGCCACAGAGATGTACAAGTGTTATTTAGCTGCTCATTCGTTAATTCAGTAAACACTCACCGACTACCCAATATGTTACAGACACTGGGGAAAATACAAAGATGAATAAAAGGGGAAGGAGAAGAACATGCACAAACTATTAAATACAATAAAGTAAGTGCTATAATATAGATATGCATTCATTCAACAAATATCAAACCCCTATTATATATCTGGCACTGGGGTAGGTGCTGAGGATTTAGTAGTGTTAAGAAACAAGGAAACAAACACTTATCCTCAAGGAGTATAATTCGTTAACACATCAGCAAAGAAAATGAAACACACAAACCGAAGGCAGCAAGTCCTCCAGATTGGGAGGAGAGCAGAGCCTCATCCCTGAAGCCGCCATCAGCTGACCTTGGAGGAGGAGTAGAAGGAACACGGAGCAGGAGAAGAGGGTGGTCCAGGCACCAAACAGCACTGACAAGTTAGAGAACAGGGTGTGGAGTCAGAACAGCATGAATACTTGCTCCAGCAGGAAACCCAAAGGGAGAAAAGTAACCCAAAATACTGCAGGGAGAAAAGAGGTAATTCCTCTCTGAACGAGACTGGAAAAACCATGCTCCTTCTCTTTATAGGAAAACAAAGACTGCTTTTCTGTTTTCATTATTCTCCAGAGGTACAGAAAAATAAAATTTCATATGGAATGAATTTGACTGACTTTTCATTTTAAATAAGAAAGAAAGAAAGAAAGAAAGAAAGAAAGAAAGAAAGAAAGAAAGAAAGAAAGAAAGAAAGAAAGAAAAGAAAAGAAAAGAAAGAAAAGAAAGAAAAGAAAGAAAGAAAAGCCTTTGTCAGGGTGCCTGGGTGGCTCAGTTGGTTAAGCGACTGCCTCCGGCTCAGGTCATGATCCTGGAGTCCTGGGATCGAGTCCCACATCAGGCTCCTGCTTGGCAGGGAGTCTGCTTCTCCCTCTGACCCTCCCCCCTCTCATGTGCTCTCTCTCATTCTCTCTTTCAAATAAATAAATAAAATCTTTAAAAAAAAAAAAAAGAAAGAAAAGCCTTTGTCAGATAGGATAGTTTTGAACATGGAAAAAAGCCCTAATAAAAAAGCCAGTATGTTCACCTTCAGAGTACAATGTGTATGCTACACAAATCAATATTTACGTATCTGAGAAAGCAAATTACTAGAACACAAAAAAGCGAGAAGTGCAATGAGAAGGCATCTATTTCAGTATGAGAAGCTACAGAGCCAGAGGCTGACAGAGGGGATCTCATCCGGGCCTTGCTTCTTGCTAGCTTTGTAACCTTGGGCAAGTTACTTAGTCTGAGCTTCTTCGTATGTAATACAGAAGTATAATAATAGTATCTACCTCAAAGCATTATTTTGAAGATTAAACTAGTAAATTTATGGAAAGCTCTTAAAACAGTACTTGACACCTAAGTGAAACTGTTATTATGGGGGGGGCAGTAATTGTTATTATGATCTGAAGCTGAGTACCTTACTGCAGAATTCATATTAGCCACTGATGATCTCCTGGAAAATTGTTTATCCTCTTATGAAACTCTGGGAAAATGCTCCTTTATTAATGAAATAATTCTAGCTACTAATACCCTAGAGTTGAAACCTAAAATAAACGTGCTTAACAATGCAAACTGTTTAATCCTACTTTTGGATGGCAGTTTAATTTCTGGGAATGTTCACTATTCACAATAAATAGTAACAGTCATCTCTGAAGCAAAACAGTCATGCCATCGTTTTAAGGTGAAAGAACTTGAAAAGACAGGACTTGAAATCGTTGCCTAGATTTCATTAGACCAGAGGTTCTGTGAATGCAGAAGAGGCAAGAATGCTTAGAGAATCCACCAAAATATAATTTGCACCAGACTGTAAGTTTCCACGAGGGCAGGGACTTTTGTTGTATTGATCAACTCACCAACATCTAGACCTGCGATGCAGGTTCTGCCATGCAGAACATGGCAAGATCACAGTATGTTTTAATAAATGAACAATATGGTTTAAATGAACTGGCCAAATGTTAAATGAATGATCAATTACACATCAATTACACATCTGCAGGCAATGACATATATTTAAATGATAAAAAAGGAGTATTAGGTTAAGTTTTCAAACAATCAAACCTTTGAGCTTTAAATGAGTGCTGAGTTTATCCTTAACACTAACCAGCTCACAATGTAAGAAGGGAAAAAAAATTAAGCACCTCGGAGTTCTAGATTGCCTAAAGAGGGCTGTATGTTTTAAACCAAAGTAGCACCTGCACCATTTAGGAGAATAAATTCAACAAGGAATGGTTATGAATCTATAAATTATAAGGTTTTGGGGGTTCTTTTATTATGTGAGTAACAGCAAGTGTTTTCTGGACTTGCAGCTGGCACACTATTTCTCAACTGCATGAGGACCTAGTTTATTCACGACAAAGTTTGAAACCTGAGGCAATATCAGTTTATTAATCAGATGAACTTTAATGCTGAACAGTAAAAGTTTTACTTCCTAATATAAATTGTTGGCCTGCAGACAGAAGTAACAAATAGTAAGGTCACTGGGTTTGCCTGCGATAAGCAATAACTTGTAGTAAAAAAGATTTTTAGAAATTGGTTGAGTTTAACTACATATGTACCCTAGGAGAAAAAAAAAAGAGACAAGTAAATTTTGCTGCTTATTGGCAAGGCTGCTCTATTATCATCTGAGGCTGTGGCATAATCACGGTCTTATTAAAATGAGAAAATTGCTCCATTTAGGTTCTAACTGCCATCTTCGGATCGTAACATAAAAGTCTATGCCAAACGAGTGACCAGAAGGGTAATTCTGATTGAAACTATTATTTCATTATTAAAATAATCTGTGACTGAGGAGAACTGTTTTACCACATTTATATATTACATATATATGTCACACACACTATATAACTTACGTGTGTGTATATATATATACTTTTATGTGTACACATATACATATATACACACACCATACTTTCTTGGCTACAAATTCACTAAGTATTCAGAAAAATATCCCGAAGATACTAAATAGGGGGATGATAATTATTTCTAAAATCTTGGGTAGGACGTTTGATTTCTAAAACTTCAGATAGGTATGTGTCCTTATTAAATGAGCCTATAAGAACCCCAGCTCTCTCTGCAACTACCAGCTCTCTTCTCTCCTCTCTTAAACAGTCCAACTCACCATTCCCCAACTGAATCGAAAGTAAATTCACAACAACCTTCTTTCAGTTCTACAAATGCACTGGGCTCTGCAGTACGTAGCCCCAGTGTCACCCCCATCTTCCATCGTCCGACAGTTCCTGCTTGCTCATCTATTAGGTTAAGTGCCCCTGAGTACACAGCACCTCTTGACTTTCCACTTTATTAACTGTTTAATGATCTGTCTCCCCAGCTGACTGAAAGTCAGGTGGCCCGTGGCCTGTGATCTTATACGTCTTGCTTATCCTACTGTACCCCCACTCCCTGGCACAGTGCCTGGCATAGAGTCGGAAGCTCAATAAATATTTATTGAACACAGGAATGATTTCTCAGGCGCTCAACCAAAATTACTGCCCATAACAAGAATGTGAACTTTTTAAGGCCAAAGTCCACATAATCCTCAGCACAGGCCTAGTTCGAGCCCTGACAGAGGTGGAATTCAATCAAGAAGAAATAACAGTTCAATGACCTAAGCAATTTTTGATTTTTTTTTTTAAGATTTTATTTATTTTTGGAGAGAGAGAGAGAGAGAGTGTATGTGAGCAGGGGGAGGAGCAGAGGGAGAGGGACTAGCAGACTCTGTGCTAAGCATGGAGCCTGATGTGGGGCTCAATCCCAAGACCCTGAGACCATGACCTGAGCCAAAACTGAGAGTTGGATGCTTAACTGACAGAGCCACCCAGTGCCCCAGCAATTTTCGATTTTAAAAGACAACTTTTAGGGCTTTAATATTAAGCTACATATATTACTAAATTTGCTTAATGTAACTAGTTTCCTTTTTATTGGAGTTTAAATAAGGAAATATCAAAACAAATTTAATTTAAATTAGAAGTTTTTGTAAGTCACCAATAGTTTCTGAGACAATGCTATCTCATTTTACTAAATATTATTATTACGTGCTGGAGTATTGTTGCAAGAAACAAAAGGAATATTTTGAGAGAAAGTTCTCGAGACCAGAGTAAGAATTTGGCTACCAGAAGAAAGGGGACAGAAAGAGTAAAGTGGTGAGAGACAGGAGATAAGGTTAGAAGGAATTCAGCCTTTTGATCAGTGAGATGCTGTCCTCACCAGCATCAGTGAAAAGCTGTGGATTTGCTGGATTTGGGACCGGAAGACTAGGAACAGGGCTTCAATAATTTAAGGATAAGAAGCCAATACATCTGATTTGATGTGTCCCTAAAAAAAATTAATGATACTAGGAAGAATTAAGAGCAAAGATGGGTCACCTGTAGTAGACAGTGACAGGTGAAGACAAGTATGATCAGTGCTGAGAGAGAGCAGCAGATACATACCGGGAAGGGAGTGCTTTCAAAGGAAACAGAAAGCCAGTTGCAGAGATAAGAGGTTAAACCAGTCAAAGAAATTCTAGAAGCCAAGATCAAAAAGGGTGCTAAGAGAAAGGGCAGGGTACCCTGGCAAAGACATCTAAATGGTCCTCGAGTATAAACACTGAATCACAGATTGTAAACAATGAGGCAGAGTAATCCGACCAGTACAGACAACAATAGAAATACTACCTCATTGTTAGAACATGCTTGTTTCTCATCAATTCTGGCACTGTTACTTAACGAAGTTCTTCGTGAACTCCAAACCTACTTCAAGTGATCCAACTCCCATCACTGCCCTAGGATGCTCTTTTGTAATCTGCACAATTGGCCCAGATGCTGAGACTTGCCTATGAAAGTATTCACACTACTCCCAGCTTCCATGGTCTCAATTTAATCTAAACAATTTTGTCTTTCAACAAGTTGTTTATATCTATCATATAACTTCATATTGTCTTATTACTTAAGGATAAGACTTTATTTTTTTAAAGACTTATTTATTTTTTTAGAGAGACAGAGTGAGAGTGCACACACATGGGGTGAGAGGCAGAGGGAGAAAGAGAATCCCAAGCAGACTCTACACCCAGTGTGGAGCCCGACGTGGGGCTTGATCCCACGACCCTGAGATCATGACCTGAGCTGAAATCAAGAGTCAGATCTTTAACCAACTGAGCCACCCAGGCACTCCAAGATATTCTATTTTTACAATCTTTTTTATTAGGTCAATTCTTCCCTACTCTAAACACTGTAATTTCTGCTTTCCAAAATACTCAAAATATCAATGGCTACTGGTTTGGAAGTTCCTGGGTTGGTATAAGACAAGTGTGTTGATACTGTCAATTTGTAAGAGATTTCGGCTTCCTTTCTTTTTACTGTAATGAGTTGGCAAGATGACTCCCCAGATGGCAATAGCTCTTTGTGCCTGCCATATCCCATTGCAACCTCATACCTACTTTGCTGTCTGATATCACCTTGGCACCCTTTCAGCATTACTAAGCATTTTCTCCCATTGAATAGCCTTTCAGATTACTTGCTCTCTGATGTATCATCTTACTATTTCCTCTGGTACTTTTAAACCTTTTTGGTATCTTTGTGATACTTCTCTTATTTCGCTATTTGAGACACTTCCCAATTTCCTGCCACCTATAAAATTGGTTGACACACTGTTCATTTCCGATTTTAGATTTTTAAGGAAAGTGCACTAGGTAATAATATGACTTCATGAAGCTGCATTTCATCTTAAGAGTGAATTTCTTAAGTAAAGTTGCAAGTCATCATGTTAAGTCAGCAAACCTGAACTGTTTACTTACACAAATCATATACTCTTAATTTTGTCATCAGCTATAAACAAAAGTGAAAATGAGTTTTCAAGGGCGGGGAGCCTGGGTGGCTCAGATGGTTAAGCGTCTGCCTTCGGCTCAGGTCATGGTCCCAGGGTCCTGGGATCGAGCCCCACATCGGGCTCCCTGCTCAGTGGAGAGCCTGCTTCTCCCTCTCCCTCTGCTGCTCCCCCTGTTTGTGCTCTCTCATTCTGTCAAATAAATAAATAAAATCTTAAAAAAAAAAAGAAAATGAGTTTTCAGTGGCATTTATTTTTGTATAATGTATATATTTGGTTCAATTTCACTCATTGATTTCTTTGGGATTGAGTTAAGGTAGAAGAATTGATTATTTTTTAAAAAACAAAAGTAACATTTTGTTTAAATTTCAAATCTTAAATACATTTAAATTTTAAAAATTCAAATAAATGTCTTCGGTACTCCAATAACCGTAAAAATGTCATTGGTTTTACTTAAGTAAAAGGCACCTTAATTAAACAGCAATGATCCATTCAGTATCTATGTTCTATCTCATTGTATTTATGAGGGTTTATTTGTTTTCTCCTACTGCACTGTTTATAATTTTATTTTTCTTATACTCAAAACATATTTTAAAATAAAATTTGGCTAGGGAATTTATTTCCTAAATACTGGGCTCACATAAACATAAAACTCCTGGTTTATATCCTTGTTTACTTAATATCACTTAAGTTTTCTCTAATTTCTTCAGAGAGTACCAACTTAAAAGCATTTTAAAAAATCAAATCAAATTTAAAAGAACCAAATCAATGCAATTCAGTGTATTTTTAGTTAAATTCTGCTAAATCTTAAATTCCATCGTAGGTTTTTGACTTAAGAATCTTTGAAGAAAACACAGTCTAATCCAACTCAGGTAAGTTATGAGTTAAGCGTGGACAATTTAGAAAAGAAATATGGCAAGTCCATGTATGGTGGCTCAGTCTTGGAGTGATGTTTACACAGGGAGTCCTGGCTCTGTCTGCACTATATTATGACCCTTGTCATCGCCTGCCCTGGAGCAGTTACATATGTGTCTACTTCTCCCATTAAGCCAGTCTCTCCTAAAGGGCAGAAGCAATCTGAAACCTTTGTATCTTCTGTGAAGCCTCACACAGCACTTTGCACAAAGCAGCCACAAAATAAATGTTTGCAAAGTTGTGTCAGAGAGCAAAGTTCTTGGGTTTGCCTTGATATACAAGCCCCATGAAAAATGAAAGCAAAAGTAACCGGCGAGGATGGGCTGGGGGGCAGGAGGTGGTGGTGGTGGTAAGAATGTTAGCAAGTAACCTCACATGAAGATGCTTAAATGGGATCTTACTTATTCAACTCATCACTAATCCACTTGTACGAAAGTCGAGATTTAAAAAAAAAGGAACTTTTCATTCTTCCCAAATTAGAAGACGGGGAAGCTTCATTATTTTGTTTGAAAGTATTTTCTGAATTAGGCACGCCCATATGACACAGCCAATATAAATAATTTGTTCTCCTGGTATTGCCACCGCTGAACAATGATGAACAGATCAACAGTACAGGAATTCCCCAATAAAGAGTGACCCATTGTGTAGAAAACAGATCCTAAAAGAAGGGACTGTATTTAGGATAGGTTTCTGCTTTCTGAATTCTGGCACACCCTTAGTCCCTAGCACCCATGAGTCAGTTTCCTGGTAAACCTGAAACTGATCTTTCAAAGGCAATGTCATTCAACAAACATTTATCGTGTCCCCACTGTATGCAAAGGCATACGAATGAAAACCTGAGAAAAAAAGGGCCTGCAAAGGAGACTGAGAAGCAATGATCAGGAAAGAACGTAAAGATATGGGGGGGGGGGATATAGAATCCAAGAGAGAAGAGACATTGGTCACCATTCTCTGATGTCACAAAGAGTGGGAACCTGAGACTCCAGAAGAAAAGAAAAAATTCTAACTGTGTAAATGCAAAGTACTAGGATCAATGAACAAAATGAGGAACTTCTTGAATTTTCCATGTTTAGAATAATTCTGTTTTGTGAACCTATTCCCTAAGAATAAGTTCCAGTTCTAGTAGGGAAGTTATTACCAACTTCCCTACCATCCAGAATTGAAGTTTCTTCCTTCTCCCTGTGATAACTAATGCAATCAGTTACCAAGTCCTATCAGTCATACCCACATGATTATGGTCACAGACATGGTAGTAGAGGTTGTGTATTGCACAAGAGTACCACATCTGCAGGGAGGAGCATTCACATTATAGTTGTATATGTTTAATTTTCCAGTAGATGGCAGTCAAGTGTCTTATTCTAATTAAATACATATATTACAACAATTTTCCAACAAATGGAAGTAAGATGTCTTAAAGACAGGGCATCTTTTTAATTCCCAGAATTCAATGAATGGGTTAGTGGTAGCCCTGCCCAAAATGTTTCCCACATATTTTTTCTTTTTTTTTTAAGATTTGAGAGAGAGAGAGAATTGCGGGGGGGGGGAGGGGCAGAGGGGAAGGCAGAGGGAGAGGAAGAGAGAAAACCAAGCAGACACTGCGCTGAGTTCCATGAAGGGCTTGATTTAATGACCCTGAGATCATGACGTGAGCAGAAACAAAGAGCTGAACATTTAACCGTTTAACCGACTGAGCCACCCAGGCACCCCATTGCTATTTTCTAGTCTTCATTCAGGGCCCAGCCACCACAAATTAGACTCACATGACATCTTGCCATAGCTTCCAACCTGATCCCCTAATTTCTCCACACTGAGTCCATCCCACAAATATCTGAGAAGTTTCCCAAAGACAAGTCCCACTAGCATAACTTCTCTTTCCAAAAAGCCTTCAGTGGCTCTGTCATGCAGTCTCTTCAAGCTCACACTTGAGGCCCTCCATACTGTGTCCATAATCTTCTAGTCTAGGCAGTCATTTATCACTGAGAGATACCCGGCTCCTAGTCACATCTGATTCAGTCCACCTTCCCGGTACCCTGTCCTTCCCTACTTCACCATCTTTGTTCATGCCATTTCCTCTGTCTGGAATTCCCTCCAAACTCAGTCTTCCTGCTACAAGCTCTACGTTACATGCAGTAGTGTATTTGGGGGAGAGGTTTTGGAGGACTAGATACTGTCTTCAGCAAGAAGCAAAACCAAAAAAACAAAAGCAAAAAAAAAAAAAAGAGAGAGAGAGAGAGAGAGAGAGAGAGTATTCCCCTCCTTGGTGTTTGCTGCCGTTCCTGTTAACTACTGGTGATAACAAACTACTCCAAACTTACGACTTAAAACAAGGACGATTTTTATTATACCTCACAAATCCGTGGGCCAGAAATTTGGACTGCACCAAGCACTTCTGTTCTGTGTAGTACTACTGTAAGCGGGCTCTCTGGTACTGGGATTCAGCTAGCAGATGGGCTCCCTGGAGGCTCCCCACGCCTCCTGCTTGTCACAGACGTTTGAGGTCTTCATTCTTTAAGGCCCAGCTTAAATTACCCTTCCTCCAAGAATCCTTTCCAGGCCCTTCAGTCAACTTTAATCTCTCCTTGCTTCAGATTCTCTAGTACTTTTTTTTCATTACAGTATTTTGCCTGTTCATAATCTTACATTAGGTTTTCATTTAGGTCAGAAGCAAAAAAGAGAGAAAGGCAAAGGGAACAGTAGAATGCTTTGACTATGAAATTTCATTCAAGGTTAAAGAGGACACAAAATACTCATATGTGACCGGAACCAACTACAGGGACTGATCTATATGTAGACAAGGTTTTTTTTGTTTTGTTTTGTTTTTAACATATGGATATAGTCATGTTTATCCTAAATTATTAGCATTTGTAATTACTCTAGATTCCAGGAAAGAAACAAATCTGGGTGGAAAAATTTAGTGTCGTGTCGTCATGCTTAAAGATAATTTCTTGCATTTAATTTTGTCCTCAGAAATGTTTAAAATGGAACTTTCCCTTGCTTAAGTAAATTTCACATCCTAAAGAATGCACTGAAGAGACACCCTAATGGGACTGTGAAATTATACTAATTAAAATCCAATAATTCAAAGTATCCAGTTTAAAAAAACCTATATAAAAAGTATAATTTTGAGCTAGAAAAGACATAAAAGATGTAGTGCAATCTTATAATAATGATGCAAACAATGAGAGCCACAAAATGTGACCAGACTAAAAAGAATTCATTTCCTGTATGAAAACAAACGAAACAAAACTGAAGCTTGTACAAAGATCTGTGAGGTAAAACATGTATAGAAACGTTGATGGTTGGGATGCCTGGGTGGCTCAGTGGGTTAAGCATCTGCCTTTGGCTCAGGTCATAATCCCAGGGTCCCGGGATCAAGTCCCACATCGGGCTCCTTGCTCCGCGGGGAGCCTGCTTCTCCCTCTCCTGCTCCCCCTGCTTGTGCTCTCTCTGAGTCAAATAAATAAATAAAATATATAAAAAAAAGAAACACTGATAGCAGCATGATGTCTACTACCATGAGAAGGGATAAATTATGGTATCTTCATGCAAAGAAATACCATACAACAGTTCAAATGAATGAATGAGAGTTACCATCAGCATGATAAGTCTGACCAATATAACACTGCATAAAAAAAGCAATTTGTAGCAGAATGCAAAGAAAGTGACAGCACTTAGATAAGCTTTTAAAATAAGCAAAACAAAACCATATATAGTTTGGAATTACACATCATACGTGGTATAAGAAAATGGCATGGGGACGAGTGGCTACCTCTCTGGGGGTCGAAGGTGTACACAGGCAGCTTCCGGGGTATCCATCCATACTGTTCTGTTTCTGAAGCTAGTGGTAGGCGCACGGATGCATGATGTATTATGCTTTATAACTTGAAAGCTTTATTATTTTATAACAATATTTCAAGGTTAAAAAAAAAAAGAGAGAACGAGACCCTGGGATGCCTGGGTGGCTCAGTTGGTTAAGTGTCTGCCATCGGCTCAGGTCATGATCCCAGAGTCTTGGGATCGAGCCCTGTGTCAGGCTCTCTGCTCAGCAGGGAGTCTGCTTCTCCCTCTCCCTCTGCTGTCTGCCCCCCGCCCCCCGCACAACGCGTATTCTCCCTCCCCCCTTCCTCTCTCTCTTGCGCTCTCTCTCAAATAAATAAAATCTTAAAAAAATTTTAAAAAAGAGATCAATAAAAACTTCTCTTCCACTTTTGTTTTTTGAAGTATTCACTATAAAAATTCTGCATAAACACTTAGAAGGGTTCAAAAACATTGGGATAGGCTATGATGTGAGGGAAAGGAAGCAAAGAAGTCTCTGGTTCTCAAAATACGATAACAAAAACAAACAACCCAGTAAGCAGACACTTTAAAAAATTATTTTAAATCAATCACACTCCAGCTCCTTCCCTGAGTTTTTGCATGTTGATTTTTTTTAAAGATTTTTTTTTTTTTTTTATTTGACAGAGAGACACAGCGAGAGAGGGAACACAAGCAGAGGGAGTGGGAGAGGGAGAAGCAGGCTTCTCGCCAAGCAGGGAGCCCAATGCGGGGCTTGATCCCAGGACCCTGGGATCATGACCTGAGCCGAAGGCAGACGCTTAATGACAGAGCCACCCAGGTGCCCCTTGCATGTTGATTTTTAACAGTGCCTCCCAACCCCGGAAACTTCACTCTGGATGGACCAAAAGGAGACAGAATTGAACACAACAGAGAGCCCGCTGTGGCCTCTGCAAAGGTGGCAGCAGCAGAACCAATGAGCACACACTGTATCAGGCATCGATAGCCTGAAGCTTTATCCACATGCTCTACTCAATCCACACAACGCCCCTACAGGGTGAGAATTACTATCACGTTCATTTCAGAGAGGCTAGAGGACTTGCCAAGGCCACACAGCTAGCAAGAGGGGGAGTCAGGAGTCTAGCCAGACCCCGACATGTAATCAGTGTTACTCTGCCTTTCTGGTCTAGCCCAAATTATAACGATCAGATATCTGAAAATTAACTCATCTTCAAAAAAAGTTACTTCATTTACATCTGGCTCCCAAACATGTTTAATGACTTGAAAGCAGCTTTGCTTTGGCAACTGAAGTATTTCCCCCTTCTGCAGCCCAGCACCAAGAACTTTACAGATCACTCTCCTACAAAACCACCTGTACTACAGCCACATGGTTGTCAAGGTTTAAAAATGAATACAAATAATAACAGAAGCAATTCCAAAGGGAATTTTTCTTTTGTGGGAGAGGATTAGATGGAAACATTGTAAAAAATGAAAAAGGAGCACCATCTGGAATAATTTTATTTTCTCACAACTTGGATACCTCATAGTGTGCAACGGTGTCAAAAAGAAGGGATCAAGAGTCCTGAGGCTGAGGAGTCTCAAGGTCTCAGAATCCAAGAAGACACCTCGACTACACAATATAATTGATCATTGCTTATGAAGAGATACCCTCTCTAGATTTTTTTTTTTTTTTTTTTACTAACCACGGATACATTCACATCATTCATCTCTTAATACAAGTACTAAATCCTCTCTCAAAAAAGGGGGAAGTCCACTATTTACTTAAAACAAAAAACCTTAATGCATATTAGTTGGCCACAGAAGAGGTCAACATGCAGGTGTTCAGTCGAACTCGTCATTTCTTTTGGGGTGAGCGGTCACCCTGCACTGTGGCCGTCCCCAGGAATCCTGGGAAGACTCTCAGCACCATCTAGGCAAGTGGTCCCCAGCTCTGGCTACACAGTAGGATAAACCAGAAACCTACAAGCTCTGAGCAGAATATGACTGGTAAAACAGTAGGACCTAAAAGATAAATAAGGGAATATGTTTCTTGATCTTCGGTTGGCAAATATGACTTGCACAGGACCCAGAAAGTGCTAACCAAAAGGTTAAAATTCAACATTATATGTAAGTGTAAAATTCAACATTAAAATTAAAAAGTTGTTTATCAAGACACTCCCACAGTGTGGGAGACAATAGTGACCAGCACATACATCAAAGAGCAGGGTAACAACCATGCCGTCCTGCCACCAGAGGAAGATCGGCCCTCCACAGCAAGCGAGGCCATCCTGGACCATCATCAGAAGCTGGATCAGGGCATGCCTGAAGTCAGCCCAATGCACATGCTGTTTGGTAGGAGCCAACAAATGCCCCTTTTCAGTTAAGCCAGGGTAAGCTGGGGTTTCTGTCGCTTTCCTCATAAACAGTCTTAAAGATACTCTGACCAGACCCTCTTATACCTTCTCATCTTCTCTGAATGCATTGACAAGCTCGCTTTTGGTCAGTCCACCACATAACCCTCATTCCTGATGTCATTAAAACCTTAGTCTAAAAAGTTCTGATAACTTCAAAGTGGAGTTGCCTCTTGCCTGGACTCACACATAAAAATGGCTATCTTTTCATTTCTCAACAACTATCCTCACCCCCTAGGGTCCGATTTCATTCAGCCACAGTTTTAGAGCTTACCGCTTCTCTGCAATCACTTCATATTCCTTTCTCTCTGCTTCACTCATCCTGGATTTCTTCAGTCCTTGGCTCCCAGGGCACAAGGCTCTAATGCACGCTACTTACTGAAAGCAACACGGTTTCCTTGTTTATTCACTTGTTCATCCAACACATTTACTCAGTGATAAATGTGTGCCAGTCCATGTGTTTCTAACTATCACTATACCTTGCGCCATAATCCCTTTAGCTGTCAATAATCATAAATCCTCCACAATTCTACATTCCTAAATTTTAAGTTTAAATAGATCACAGGAGTCTGCCTTATACTGATGGCGCCGGAACACCAACATTACATACACTCGGAGCCAACACATTTTTACTTTTCATTAATTTTAAAAGTTGCTTATTTTGTACCACTCCAATTAAAAAAAAATTCTTAAATTTTTCTGCAAAACTCTCCCTTTACTTTTAATAGGCTTGGAAACCATTTTGGAGTTTCCCTGCCAACACAAAAGGCTTTTCCTTAAGCCTGGCATAGGCTGGACTGCAGTGAGAGGCATGGAGAGAAGGCAGACAGATTTTTCTCCTTTTGCACACTGATTAAAAAAAGTGTCACCAGATGTGAAAGGGAAAATTTAGACTCTAAATTCTGAAATTTAATCTAGCAATAAAGAAGCACCGAATTCTTAAGACACAGTGCACTTCAGCTATCTGCCATAACACCATTTCCTCCTTCAAATGTGCTCTTGATTAGAGAGTGCCTGCAACATTTTTTACTCTGGTTAACAAGGTTTATTTTACTTCAGTGGGTGCTATTGGTGAGGAAAAATCAGATTTCTTTGCTTTAAGAGGAGCTGCTGGTGGTCAGGTAAGTGAGACACTAAGTAAGACTATACATTTGATAAATGAAGACACTTTGCTTTGCTGGTAACCTTTCTGACAGAGTTTTAGAAAGAATAAAGTACCTATGTTTAATACCCACATTATAGATGAATAGATGCACATGCTGTCCTGAACTAAGCAGAAGAACAGTGAAGGAACAGAACAAGGCAGGCCTTAGAGGCATATTAATGACTTGGGATTTTGAGAGAGAGATCTGAAGCCATGGGAGGGTTTTAAACATAGAAGTGACGTGATCTCACTCATATTTTAAAAAAGTCACTCCAGTATCGTGAAGATCATACAAATAGAAGAGTATTATGAAGCTAATAAATGAGATAAATCTGTAAGTTACTGTGCAAAACATATAGTTAAGCTTAAAAGTTAAGATGTAGAATAGTATATGCAGAGTATGATCCTTTGTGGAAAAAAGTGTATACATATCACTCACACACGCACACACACACACACGAAGGTGCACACTAGTGCTATATTATAGATTTCACAAAATTCACGGCTGAAGTAAATTAACATACCCAAGTTGTCCTAAACATACTTAGCAGTATGTTTAATTAATGAATTGGTATTAATTTAATGGATTTAAATTGAAATTTGAAACTAAGTTTTAGAAATTAAGTGAAATCATCAAAAACTAATGGTGTAATGTATGGTGATTAACATAACAATAAAAAATTATTAAAAAAGAAAAAAAGAAATTAAGTGAAATCTAAATTAAGTTAAATATTCAGTAACTTAGTCACATTTCAAGTGCTCCACAGCCACATGTGGCTAGTGTCTGCTTTATTGGACAAAACAGATGTAAACACTGTAGAAAATACACAGGAAAGGTTAAACCTTTCTTCGAGGTTTTCTTCTGGGCTTCGAAATGGGAGTGGGACAGGGATCTTCTACTTCTCACCTTAGGTACTGTGGAATATGTATGCCACATAATATTTTTTCACATTACAAACTATTAACTACAGTGTGCAGTCTGAACACTTGTGGAGCCATTTTTTTAAAGATTTTATTTATTCGTCAGAGAGAGAGAGCAGGAAGGAGAGAGAAATGCAGGGGGAGTGGCAGGCAGAGAGAGAAGAAGGCTCCCCGCGGAGCAGAGAGCTCAATACGGGACTCGATCCCAGGACCCCGGGATCATGACCTGAGCCAAAGGCAGACACTTAACGACTGAGGCACCTAGGCATCCCTGGAGCCCTTTTAAAGATGAATACAAACTTATCAATACACCATTAGAAAGTGAAAATGCATGTAGAAATAAGCAAAATGACCAAAAGTTAAATTTTAAGCAATGGAATTTACTATAAACATCACAATGGAAAATACTATAAACATCACAAAATCCAGAGAAATACCATCCTCTTTTTATTAATCATCTGGCACACTTCGATAATGCTTTCTTCCTAAAATGTTTGACTATGCATTTTGACAAGTGACAATTTTGTTATATAGTGTTCCACACATAAAATTGAACAATTTGGTGTTTCTTCTAATGAAGATATAGAAATTAATTGTTTAGAAATATATGTTTAAGAAAGCTAACCTTCACAACTCAGGTCAATTTTTAGGACCATTGTCAAATTTGGAGAAACTTCCATGAAGTTTCTTTCATATACAAAAGGTGCAAAATTTCAGGGCATTTCAATGTTTCACATGTCGTGAGTACCCTAAATATTCTTTGAATTGAAGACACTCATTCACTGTAAAAGCTCATTGTAGACACACATTATGATAAAGTTTTATGTTATCTTTTTCCATGTTAGTATTTTGTGGTCAAATCAGCAAGAAACATAACTCTTTTCCTGAGAGATTCATAGGATTCATTCCTCCTCATTAACTAGACTTTCAAACAATCCATTTTACTACTTCTATTCAAAAGTTATCTCTTCTTCTCAATGAATTACTGCTTTGGGGATAATCTGATTTTCTTTTGAACAATATAGTTTTTGGAGAATAATTTCTATTTATCATTCACCTTGATGGTTCTAATTTTATGTTCTATTATCTGAGTTTTCTCAGTTCTTTAATAAATAAAGGTAAAGGTGAAAAAATAAATAACTTTTCATCTTTGTTGAAATTAGGAATCTGTGATTTCTCAGTTGTCTGACTGAAACATTCCAAAGCATCTTTCAACTGAAGTTAAAGTTGTGTATTCCCCCCTCAACTTCCCTCTAGCCAGATCCAAAGAAAATGCCTGTGATCACTCCAAAGCAATTCAGCATGTGAGGAAATGTGATGGAAGGAGGGTCAGAGTAGAAAAGAGACAGCAGTCTGAACTAATTGTGGTTTAAGTATCTTAAAATTCTTCAAATTTTGCAAAACAATATAGCCATGTGAACATACATAGCCAGAGGCCCTCCCAAATCCTTGGAAGGGGCTGGTGTAAGGAAGGGGCCCTGAAACCTAAATCCAGTAAATTAGCTCCTGCTAAACTTGCCTCTGATTACAGGTAAACAGAGTAGTTAGAAGATCCAGTTTAAACCAAAGGTCCTTAATCTACCCCCAGAGAAGCTGGGTGTTTCTCCCCACCTGTCACTCCACCCCCCTCCCCCACATAAATATTCAATTTTAGGCTGAGTATACGTCTAGAAAGTCTCATAGCAAACTCTCACTTACATTCCCTGACTTTCTCACACTGCACAGCTAGAATCGCTTAAGCTTTGTTTTTGCCAAAATTGAAATGCATACAAGTTGAAATCTTAATTAATCAAAAACTTCTAACTCTTTTTCAGAAATGTCTTCAGTTTCAGTTTTACCCATCCATTGTTTTGATGGATGCACCCAGCCTCTCTCTTTAAAGCTCTGGAAACATCAGCCCTATTTTAACATAACAATTCTGAAAAGCCTCATTTGTCCCGTATGTCCATAAGAAATCACTCTCATTTATAACATATGGGCTAAAGCCATGATGCACAGAAGTGGGGCGGGAAGTAGTCATCACGGAGCTCAATACTTCTTCATTAGTGGAAGTAATGTAACTTGCGGTACAATGTAGGAAACAATATCCTGCTCAGTTATATCCATAAAGAAGAGCCTGCACAACATCAAACAAGTCTACAAAGTAGGAGTCTCAACTGGCTTTCAACACAACTAAAGCTGTGTTCCAAATTCATCTTCTATTTTTTAATGTAGAGAATTCCAAGGTCTTACTGGGGGTCATTACTTCTTACTAAATATCTTATTGACATTATTTATTATTTCCATGTACCCTCACACACTAGTAAGTCCAGCAATAAGTTTCAAACAATTATAGCTTTCACCAAGTTCTGTAAAATCTGAAAAATACACTTAAATGCACAAACTCTGGAACCAAACTGGGTTCAAATCCCGGCTTAGCCACCTTCTACCTGTAATTTTGAGCAAGTCACGTAACTTCTTTGTGCCTCAGTTATCTTATCTGTAAAACAGGGATAAAAATAATCCCTACCCTATAGAGATGCTGTGAGCATTAAATGAATTCATTTTCATGAATACTGAAAGCAGCATTTGACACACACCAGGGCTATGCACACGTTTGTTAATTTTAAGAAAAATAGGCATCTGTATGCAATATGAAATGAGGAGTAATCAGAGAAGCTTAAGTCAAAATATTCATACTAATTTGAGTGGAGTTTTACTATCTTCCATCATGTTACAAATTCCAAACTGCCAAAGACAGGTAATTCAAATTTAAAAGCACAAACATTTCTGAGCCAAATAAATAATTTATACATTATTAATACCTTCTCTGTCCCTGATCACAAGGTAGCCAAACATGGACAAGCAGCTTGGCCCAGTGGGGTCAAACATATGCAAAATGGCCTCCAGCTGGGAAGCTTTAGACACATCATTTAATTTCTTGGAACTTCACTTTCCATGTTTGGGCAAATGGGTATAATACTGTCTGAATTTAAGATGTTTGTTAAAATTACATTATATGAAACATACATAAAGAGCTGTTGCGGGGCCTGGCACCTAGCAGATGCTCAATAAATAGTAATTGTTATAGCGGCACTTGATCATTATCATTCTATTGTGTTAATATTCCTCTTCATATATTATACTATATATTAGAGGTCATTGCCCCTTACCATTCTAGCAGTAAAATACAAGAAAAATCTATCTTTCCTATTCACTTTTGTTAAGACTGTCAAACATAATCAATGTCTGACCTTATCCTGGACTAAGATTGAATAACACTGGTGAAAGAGATCCTTCATGGATATTTATGAATGCAAATGTGACACATAAGGTCCTTTCATTAGTACTTAATGTTATTAAGGTTTTAACAGAACTTAAACTATCATAGAAAAGAATAATTAAATCTTAGATGTTTTCTGCATCACAGTTTCAATTTATGGGACCTTTTGTGAGAACTTTCAAAAATCTTTATACTACTTCATGAATCTTTTCATTATATCTGCATATTGGATCACAGCAAATATCAATGCCCAGTTTCATTTTAGAAAAATATGAGACTGAAGATTTATGACTTGCCCTCCTAAACATACCAAGAAGGGAATTCACATAATTTCTCACTATTTCTGGAGGAAGTCCTTGACACCAGTACCGAGAATGCTATAAAATTAAATATTAGAGGCTCAAATTGCTAAATATTCTATAAGCTATGAAAAAAATACTTACCCACTCCCATTCCTGGAAAATGCATTAACTAATGTCCCTCAAATATTTTTCCTTGGATTAGGTGGAAACAGTTCAAACCCCAAGAAGACACATAGCTTTAACTTGGAATGTTGGCTGTTAGAGCGTGCGCTGCTGGAGAGTAATTAAACCACCTTGGATCCTCACTTAAGTAAGATTATAAAAACCCAGAAAAGAGTCCTTCAAGGAAAAAATGTCAAAACTGTTTAAATTAATTTAGCACATTAAGTCTCATGGTATTTATTGTGGAATTGTTACAGCATTCATTTTAACTTCAAAAAAAATAACTGATAATTATTTGCCTTGGAACCTCATACAATTTTTCTTCAAATCTATTGTAAAATACCAACACCAAATATAGAAAGGCTACAGGTTAGAACTTGTAAAAGCACTAGCAAGGGAAATTTCTGAAAAAAGGGGGAAAAAACCCGAACCGCAAATATAGAAATCAATGCAATCACATTGACCTAAGAGAAGTCCAGAGTAGAGGAAAATCTTGTGTGATGGCATGTCCCTAGGATAGCAATAAAAGGGGACAAAAAGAGGCATTAGGAATGTGGGAATCTTTGTGGTTCCTTGACTTATTGATGACCATGCCCGACCTAGAATGACAGAGCTAAATCCCAAAGTACTATTGTGAAAAATACTACATTTCCCTCCATTTTTTCTAAAAATAGAAAAAAATTAAATTTATATATTAAAATGTACTACTATTCTCAAGAGAAAAACAGGAGCTACAGCATTTAGACAGGTATAAAAAGGCAACAGCTATTATATAAAATTTGGTAAATCAGCATTATGATTGTATTATCAATGTACCACCACAGCACAATGTTGGGTAATTTGCTGTAAATAGAAATCCAAGGCAAAGATAAAGCTCACCTTACCGGCTCCCATCCAAAAAAAAAAAAAAAAAAAAAATTCTGGCAGCTCTAACAAGATTGATTGACTAATTTATATTCCAATTCCAGGATTGGTCATCTAGTTTTGTAGCAGCAATTTCCAAAATGTCATTGCTGGGGGCGCCCAGGTGGCTCAGTCGTGAAGCGTCTGCCTTCGGCTCAGGTCATGATCCCAAGATCCTGGGATTGAGACCCGCATCGGGCTCCCTGCTCTGTCGGAAGCCTGCTTCTCCCTCTCCCACTCCCCCTGCTTGTGTTCCCTCTCTCACTGTGTCTCTCTCTGTCAAATAAATAAATAAAATCTTAAAAAAAAAAAAGTCATTGCTGGTTCCATAAAATTTCTCTAAATATTTATGGATAGGTAGTGAATTTACAATATGTTCTAATCCATGGAATAGACTTTGGTTTAAGGAATTATCATCTAAGTTTATTACATAAATATATAACAAAACATAAATATTTAATTTATATATAGAGCATAATGCATACAATAAAACTTATACTCCATTAGGTGATTACACCTTATTTTCCTCTTTTTTGGCCCAGAGACAGCATTTCTCATGTTCTCTAATATTTTAATGGTTTAGATTTAATTACTATACTTTCTTCCAAGAACACAAGCAAATCTCCTCTTCCTTTCAGGAAAATTATCTGTTAACTGAAAACAATGAAGGCCGGATTTTCAGTTATATAGAGAAACGGTAATTCAGCACACAACAATGAAGACTTCCCATTTCCCAAAACCTTGACCGAGTGGGCTCAGTGACAGAGAAGAAAGGACCCAAAACTTCCATCTCTGCTTTGAGTTACTACTACAGCAGCCTTCCTGGCAGTTTTGATGAAAAGGTTTATTATTTCTTGGCAAAAATGTTTCATAACTGTGAAGTATCACAATAACCTAATTTGAAGGTTTTTTTTTAAGATTTTATTTTTAAGTAATCTCTACACCCAATGGGAGGCTTGAACTCACACCCCCAAGGTCAAGAGCATGGTCTATCAAGTGAGTCAGCCAGGTGTCCCTAAGATCTGAAGCTTTCTGAGTGGCACTGTAGAGGAGTAGAGAGAAAATTATTCTCTGTTACCTGTGACCTCTACATACCATGCCTTGGTATGTCTGAAACTCAGCTTCCCTCATCCCTAAACCAGTGTAAAAGCATTTGCCCTGCCTTATTCTGGGGATTTCTGAAGGAATCAAAATAAAGTAGCATCTAGGAAATGTTCCGTAGGACAGTACTCAACAAATGGAGTGGTAATAATAGTAGGAAAAATAATAGTGATTATTCAGCAAATAAAGCATTTAACTATAACTGGGTTTTCTAGGACTAAGACTCTCTGGGTTTAAGAATTTAAAGAATTATAAAGCAAAAGTTGAGCGAACTTTCTAAAAAAGTAACTTAAAAAGAAAATACCAATACTTCTGAGCAAAACAAGGCTAGAGTTGTCCCCTGCCCCAGGACAGACATGGAAATATCTCTACATAACATGGTCTATTCTCCCATGGCAACTCCAAAACAACAGCAGGATTTATCAACCCGTTCCATCTCTATTAATTAAAAAAAATAAGTCCTCATCCTGATAGCTAATGAAGGTTTCTCGTTACTACTTCTCACCACACCCTCGAAGGCCACTTGGCCTACTTAACAATCAACATCAGTTCTAATTAGATATATTGAAGTATCTGAAATAAACATGGCAATAACTTTCAGTAACAATTTACACACACACACACACACACCATTTTTAAAAAGAAATAGAAACATTTAAAAAAAATTTTTTAACTCTTAGGGCTTTAATACCTAAAGATAGCAATAAAAATGGGGATTGTTTGTGTAAATTGTACCAAAATAGTGAGACATTTCCAAGTTTGTGTTTGAAGTTCTTTAAACAAGGTGGCCTTTTTAGTGAGTTGAGATAGAAGTTTAGAACATTTTAGGGGCAGAGCATTTGGTTGGCATTCTGCCACTTTCTACACCAGATAATTTCGGTCACTGCTGTTTGTCTCAGATGTTTTTTATTCTCCCTCTAGGGAAGTCAAAGCCTTTTCACTTGCAGGCAAATTTTACTGTAGCTCTGGTAACTACTTTACAAGGTGATAAGCATTCACAAGAGGCTTTTATTAGGCCGGTAGCTAAAGCAAAAACTACGGGCACATATTTAGACAACATGTGTGAAATGGAAAACTTTAAACACATGAGAGCTCCAAGTCAGCCTACTAAAAGTGCGGATCCCATGAAAAATATTGGGGTGGGAGGGAGAAACATGCTAAATAGCCTAAACTAGATCTGAATTTGTATATTTTCGTTACCATTAACTCAACATAACAGCTTGTTTAATTAAGTGTATCAACTCAGCATCTGCTAACCCACCACTATTTGATTTTTCCCCAGACTTTGTTTCCCTCCATCACTTTTCCAAGTGATTTTGCAGACTTAGCGCAGAAACTTTTGTTTTTATCATGTTTCTTCCATTTGGCCCCATGGGGAGTGTCCCAAAGAAGGAAATGGTACATGCAAGCTAGGAGGACAAGGAAGCATTCAAATATGGGACTACTGGTTAAAACACAATGACAGTTCAAAAGCACCACACTAATTGGGGGAAGAAAAGATCATCAGTGATCAGCAAGACACCATCATGAGGTACCTTCAGATAGGCCTTGGAAACCAGATAAGATTTGGGTAAACGGAGAGAAGAAACCACTGAGGCAATGACAAAAATAATGGCCCAACATGATAAGCTTCCAGAGCCCAGGGAGACAGAGCAGAGAGCTCTGATGAGGGACAGTGGACAGTGTAGGAGGCAGACCATTTGTTGGAAGCACTACACTAGTTTTTACACACCATGAAGTAAAATATACTCAGTAATATTCGAGTCTCCTTACACTACTTGCAAGTTTGTATCATAAATCTAATATAATAAACTCTCCCTGGTTTGTAACAATGCAGTGCTTTTCCAGACAACATAACTTTTTCAGACCTGCCCACTAGACTACAAGCTTATCGAGAAAGGAGTTCCATCGCCTACTCTCTGAAGCTGGTCGCAGGGTCCAACATGTTAGCAAGGACCAAAATAAATGTCTCCTGAATGAACGCTATGGCGCAGATTGCAGGGTTAGGAAATGGACTTTGTAGGCACAGAGAACTGGAAGCAACCTTTCTCAACTGGTCACTGAGGTGCCATCCCATAAAGAGCTCAGAATTTCTCCCAATAAAGTCACAGTGTAATTAGAAACCCGAGAGAAGAAACAGTCAAATCTCAAAAGAGACAATTCCTATAGAATAGGAAAAAAAATTGTAAATCATATTTGATAAGAAGCTTGTATCTAGAATATATAAAGAACTTCTACAACTCAATAATTAAAAAAGCAAATACCTAACTTAAAAATGAGCAAAAGATCTGAGTAGACATTTGTCCAATGAAAACATATCAATGACCAATAAGCACCTGAAAAGATGCTCCCCATCATTAGCCATCAAGTCAATGGAAATCAAAATCACAGTGGATGCCACTTCACATCCACTAGGAGGACGAGAAGAATCAAAAAGACAGACAGTAACAATTAGAATTGGCCAGGATGTGGAGAAATTGGAACCCCCTTACACTGTTACTGTAAAATGGGCCAGTTCCTCTGCAAAAACATTCCAGCAATTCCTCAAATGGTTAAACATAGAATTACCATCTGATTCAGCAATTCCACTCCTAGGCATATACCCAAAAGGAACAAAAACATGTCTACAGAAAACCTGTATGCAAATTTCCTAACAACATTATTCATAATAGCCAAAAAGTTTCTACAAACCAAATGTTGATCAACTAATGAACAGATAAACAAAATGCGGTATAACCATAGAATGGAATGGTATTCAGCAATAAAAGGAATGGCATCATAACAAATGTTCCAATGTGGATGAGCCTTGAAAAGATAAAAGTAAAAGAAGCCAGTCACAAAAAATCAGACATTACATCATTTCATTGATATGAAATGTCCAGATTAGGCAAATCTATAGAGGCAGAAAATTGGGGAGAAACGGAGCCTGACTGCTAAAGGGTACAGAGTTTCTTTTGGGGGTAATGAAAATGTTCTAGAAGTGACTGTAGTGATGGCTGCACGCCTCTGTGATTATATTAAAAGTCACTGAATTGTACACTTTAAGTTAATGATATGGCAGATGGCAGGTGAATTATATCTCAATAAAGATTTTAAAAAATATAATACCTGTTTGGGGTGATGAAGAAGTTTGGGAAACAGACAGTAGTAATGATATCACATCATTGTCAGTGTAATTAATGCCACTAAATTCTATACTTAGAATAGTTATGTATATTTTGCCCCAATAAAAGAAATTTTTTAAACCAGTACAGAATGGAAAGAAGTTGACTGACCTTCCCAGCTTTAATTATTAGTATATCCTTTCTCTAGTAGATTCACTTTGTCCAAAGTAGGAAAATCCCAAATCTAAAAGATTTTATATGCCCATACATATATAGGGGGAAAGTATTAACATGATTTTGAAAAATTTATTGAAATAAACCAATCAGTATAACAACAACAACAAATTTGTAACATTTCTCAAGATCAAATGCTACTGAACATTGTTTTCGATTTTCTAATTTATATACTTTATATTTGTGGTTCTTTAATCTGCCTTGATACTCTTTTTGACAGATGATGTTTCTTAACTGCTTTGCTATTTCCTGTTGTGAGAAAATTAACTGACTGTTACAATTCAAGTTTTAACAAATGGCGTTTCTACTATCGTTGGCTAATTATGCTGTGGCTGGATTTTGCGTACCATTTCACACTACATTTACTCTCCTGCTTTGATTTTAGAGCAACTTATTTGTAAGAATGTGAATTTGTATACACTTCATTTTCACTTGCCAAAACAAATCTGATTATGTTGCTTCTGAACCAATTCTAGACAGATACTTAAACAGAAATGCACACTGATGTGAATGAACTAAAAATAATATTTAAATATATAGAACCTCTTTCAGGTTTCAACAGGAATGTAAATGCACACATACACACACAGACCAAGCAAAAACAACCTAGTGCATAAGTGTAAAACCTATGTGTTTTAAAATAAATATTTCTCTACAAGTCTTCCCTAATACATGGAGAATCATTACTTTAACATGATTATATTTGAATGTATAGCACTTCGATGGGCTTAGTTTTCAGCAAGTCTATTAGGACAGGAAGAGGAGTCAATATTCCACCATAGTGCCATTTTAGACAGGTATAAGCTCTGGTTTAAGAACTTAGGTAGTCATCAGGGGCGCCTGGGTGGCTCAGTTGTTAGGCCTCTGCCTCGGCTCAGGTCATGATCCCAGGGTTCTGGGATCGAGCCCCGCATCGGGCTTCCTGCTCGGCGGGGAAAGCCTGCTTCTCCCTCTCCCACTCCCCCTGCCTGTGTTCCCTCTCTCGCTACGTCTCTCTCGGTCAAATAAATAAATAAAATCTTAAAAAAAAAAAAAAGCAATACATTTATTAAGGGTATGCTTTGTTAAAGATATTTTCTTAAGCATTTTACATACTTAGCTTTATTAAATAAATCCTCACAAAAATTTTGTGAGGTAGGTATTCATTATGAATAGGCATTTCGCACAGGAGGATGAAGAGATTAAGTAGCCTGTGCAAATTTGCAGGAGTAAGAATTAGAGCTGGGACTGGATCCAAGTCCATGCTCTTTCCATTAGACCAGTCTTCCCTCCAGTAGCAAACAAGCCTATCATTTAGCAAGATAATTCAGTAGCATCAGCTATTACAACTACAAAAGGGCTCAGGGAATACCACATTCCTGCAGTCTGATTGGTTCAGCTCTATTACACAGATAAGAAGGAGAAATAAAGCACTTAGGCATGGCAATCCTTACTTTGCCAAGTTTTGGCCCAGGAGAACAAACATGGAAAGAATCAGAACGAAATTAAATTCAACCTTCACATTTATGTGTCTTAAAAGTCCTATGAATCCAGACAGCAGACACAACTTAATGAGAATACATGGAAAATCGGATGCAGGTTTTGTGAAAAATCCTTCTGCTTGGATTCCGCATGCTGTATATTCCCCACTCTGTATGTATTTTGTACAGGTGTTTGAGCATGTCTTTTATAATTGTACATCAAGAAAAAGTCTAAAAGAGTCCACCCAAGATCATCTCATTGGTTTCATTTTTAGCTATACTGCGGTTTGCTTTTTGAATAGCAATAAATAAAAGGTATTTTCTAGGAAAAAATATATGTAAGTATACACACACAAGTTATGTAAGTAATACAAACACGTGGGCCTAATTCTTATTGAAACACTTCTGATCTTAGCTTTCCTAACAGCTGTTCTCCTCAATATTCCTCCTGACCCCTGCTGTTCTTTCTCAGTCTCTTGTGAGCTTCTCCCACACTACTCAAGCTCTCGGTTTTAGAGTTCCCCAGGGCTGGGTCTCTGGCTCTTTCTCAACATGCCCTCCCTATATAATCACATCCATTCACAAAGATGTAAATACCATGTGCGTTCTAATAATCCCCAAATTTACACTATAAGCCCAAACCTCTGCTATAAAACTCCACTACTACGTAAAAGTTACTTTGTCCAAAAACCGAACTCTTGATCTTCCTCCTAAATCTGCTCCTTCTCTAGACTTCTGTACCCTCCACCCTGTGGCTCATGCCAGCAGACACAGAGATTCATTCCAGGGTACCTCTTTGTCCCCGTATTTAATCCATCACCAAGTCCCCAAAAACACACTAAACCTGGTCACTATCCTAGCCCAAGTCACCACCGTCTCTCACCTGGACTATTAATTATTGCTTTAGACCACTGCCTACCCATTCTCCCCTCCAACAGCCAGTGAGGTGTTTAAAACGAACAAACCAGGTACTATTATTCCTCTGCTTAAAAAACTTTCAATTTGTACTTTAGAACAAAACTCAAACTCCTAAGTTTTGTATGCTCTGACCTGTTCTCCATCTTCACTCCAGCTCTTTGCTTCCCTTCCCGTACTTCAGCATTACTTGTCTTCTTTCATTCATTTCCTCCAGGAAGCCGAGATCCTCACTGCCTCTGAGCTTTTGCACATGCTGGTCCCTCTACCTGGAATTCTTTCTTTTACCTCTTGCCTAGCTCATTCTGATTCATGTTCCAGTTCAACTCAAATATCACTTCTCTGAAGAGGCCTCCCTGAACAACACCCCCCCACATTAAATGAGTTTCCTCTTGCAAATTCTGTCTCATAGCATCCTTTTCTTTCTTTCATACCTCTCATTACTGTTTGTAAGTAAATAAATATCCATGTGTGTATGTGTGTGTGTGTGTGTGTGTGTGTGTGTGTGTGTGTGTGAATGCCTGGTTCCTCTACTAGGTTCTAAAATTCATAAACACACGGACTATGTCTTGGTCCCCCCAACATAGCCAGCACTTTGCGTAGTGTCTGGCATCTAATGGGTGCTTTATAAATATCCGCCGAGGGGCGCCTGGCTCAGTCATTAAGTGTCTGCCTTCGGCTCAGCTCATGATCCCGGGATTCTGGGATCGAGCCCTGCATCGGGCTCCCTGCTCCACGGGAAGCCTGCTACTCCCTCTCCCACTCCCCCTGCTTGTGTTCCCTCTCTCACTGTCTCTCTGTCAAATAAATAAAATCTTAAAAAAAAATATCTGCCAAATTAATTGGTGAAGAGTCCCCTTCTCCACCAATACCCTACTCCCAGGCCCTGAAAGCAACCATTGTAACAATTTCCTTTTTATCTTTCCAGATATAAAAACGTATGTTTAAAAGGGAAAGCATTCACAATAGCCAAGATATGGAAGCAAACCAAGTGTCCATCGACAGATGAATGGATAAAGAAGACGTGGTATATACACACCATGGAGTATTATTCAGCCATAAAAAAGAATGAAATCTTGCCATTTGTAACAAAATGGATGGGCCCAGGTGGTATTATGCTAAGTGAAATAGGTCAGACAAAGAAAGACTAATGCCATATGATTTCACTTTTATGTGGAATCTAAAAAACAAAACGAACAAACAAAACAGATGCTTAAAAGAGAGAACTGGTGGTTACCAGAGGGGTGGTGAGCAGGGAGGATGGTGAAATAGGTGTGGGGGATTAAGAGGTATAAATTTCCAGTTATAAAATAAACCATGGAGATGAAAAGTACAGCACAGGGAATATAGTCGGTAACACTGTAATAATGTTGTACCATGACAGATGGTGACTACAGTTATTGTGGCGAGCACTGAGTAATCCACAGAATTGCCAAATCACTATGTTGTACATCTGAAACTAATATACATTGTACATCAACTATATTTCAATAATTTAAAAAGGGGAAAGAGTTCAAACATGAGATTTTAGTTGTTTTCCTAGTACAAATGTTTACATTTAAATTAAATCTAATAAAAAATTTTAGAAAGATAATTAAATAGAAGTAGAACCTAGATAATAATTACAATGTAGTAAAAAACTGTTGATTATAAAAAGTAAATGTTAGGGGCACCTGGGTGGTGTGGTCAGTTAAGCGTCCAACTCGTAGCTTCAGCTCAGGTCGTGATCTCAGGTACTTGGCTCGAGCCCCGTGTGAGTCTCTGTGCTCAGTGCAGAGTCTGCTTGGGATTCTCTTTCCCTCCCCCTCTGTGTCTCCTGCTCATGCGCGCACGCGCGCACGCACACACACACACACACACACACACACACACACACACACACGCTCTCTCTCTCTCAAATAAATAAATCACTCTTAAAAAAAAGTAAATGTTACACAGAAAAGAGGCCATTCCATGTAAATCTTCAACATGTTAACAAACGTTTGTTGGGCACCTATTATGTACCAGGCCCTGTGCTATACAATGGAGGGGACTCAGTAACGATTCAACAACAATTTTATCACTATGGTAAGTTTTAAGAGGCAGTCGGTAAGAAAGATTTCTTCAATAAAACTCTAATTATAAACCAATTAGTTTTACTACATCAAAAAACTAAAATATTTTATTTAGGAGCAGAAAAATGACTTTACTTTGTTATTTTACAAATGTATTGAATTTTTAGTAAGTTGATTTAAAGCCTTATACTTAATAGTCCCATTTTTTAGAGGAAGAAGAAATGCAGGTTTTGCTCCATCATTATCATATTAATTGTAGTTAATGGAAAAGTTCACAATTGCTTTTCAGCAAGCCAATGGTGTCAGGTTTATTCAATTTAACCTTGGCTTAATAAGCATAGAGAACCTCAACTATCATTCTAATTGTTTTAATTCACTGTATTAAAATTCTTGTTTAAAAAAACCACTTCTTTATTTTTTTCCTTGCACTTAGAGGAATTCCAAGTTCTCATAAGTTAAACACCTGGGGAAACTTCATTAAGCACTATTCCCTGAAATGACTGCTTCACCGTGCAAAATGGGGGCTTTATAACCTGAAGAAGTTAATGTAATGTGCACTACTGCTCAGGGACTCACAGTGGCAGTGGGAGACGCTGCCATGCTATTAACTTAATTAATGTTTCCATCAAATTAATGGAGTGCAGGAAAAAAAAGTCATGCCTAAAAGTCAGGGTTTAACAAGGACTTAGAGAAACAGTGAATTCCTGATGTCAGTACTGGTTGAGGAAGACTTTAAACTTATTTCTGCTCTCAAACTGTCTTTAATTCTCATAGCTGCATGTCAAGACATAAATGGGCACTGGATAGAGTCCAAAGAAATGAAAATGGTTACGGAATCTATTGATTGCCATAGGTAATAAACTATAAAAAGGGCTGTGAATCTTCAGGATGGAAAGGGTAATGCCAAAGGCAAATTATAAGAACAGATAGTGTTATGAACAGTTATGAAAGGTATGTCCTACTTGAACTTGTTCTCCAAGTTTCAAAATTCTAGAATTTCAGATTTCTACAGCAAAGGCAATACCAACTTAAAATTTGAAACAACTGAGGATGAATCAAGTAGTATTTTAAGCTGTGGGTAGAAAACATCAATCTTATAAGAAGGGGTGGAAAGCTAAATGTACAACAGTTTACAGGAGGATTTAGGTGATACTTTTAGGCGACAGGTGACACAAAGGGTAGTCACGAATTCTCACAAAACATTCTTTGAGGCAGATGAAACAAAATTTATATATATATATATATATGTAGGTTTCGACCAAATGATGGAATTCTTTTGCTTCATATTAAAGTTTGCAACTGAGCAGTTTTCAATTGAAAGTTTTAGCCTGCTGTTCCGAATTTCAAATTTGACTCACGCCTTGAAAGTAGTGGTAATTCCAGGATTTCAGGAACTTTTAACAATTATCCTCCTATTACGGGAAACAAAGGGGCTCACCACATAGTAATTAGATGCTTAACAGTCTTAACTTATTTAAGCTGCCTTCCTATTTTCCCCATTGACACAGGAACTGCAAAGCTTACTCAGATTTCTCTTCAGCCAAGTCCTGGCTAACCTTCCTGTGCTTCCCCTTTGTACAGACAAATACACAGAAGCTGAACATCTTTGTAAGTTTCTCTAACCAATCAATTGGCAAGCTGGGTCAGTTCTTCTACTCTTCATGAATTTATCATCATCCCCAAGTGGCCATTTGAAAATCCTCTAATTTTGCAGAAGATCATGAAATACCTTGAGTTGTATAAACTCGGGTTCCATTTTTTTACACATATATTTCAAGAAATCCTAACTGCTTTTGACTCTGATATAAATATCCAGCGTTTCTAAAGCTTTTTGCTCAACTTGCCGTGTCATTAGAAACACCCGTCAGCTTCCTTGAGAAAAAATGGGTCTTAAAGAACCTAAGTTTTGCAAATATTTCTGACCGTTTTTAGACAGCACAAGTACTGAGGTTAAACCATACTGCACAAGAGTAAATAATCACTTCAAAGAAACACTGGTGGAGTTATCATGCCTGCTACAAAGCACTGTTTTATTTTGTTGAGCACGACGTGAAAAGGGCAGGTGTTAGGAATGGGGGAAAATGCCAAATCTCCCCTGAAGTTACAGCAATTGACCGGCAATATGGGGTGCATTTCGCAGAGGCCCAGCCAAATGATGAGAGTGAGGCAGAGTCTAACTGCATGGTCAGACCTCCAATGCCTGCTGATTCAGGTCATAACTAAGTATGTATATGGCCTCATCTGCGGTCTGTCAAATGAAAAGTCTGCTATTTCAGCAAACTATGCTAATTTCCTAGTTTAAAAGTACATAACCTAAGCCACTTAGGGTATACTTATGTAATAATTAAGCAACACCTGAAATACTTTAAAAGTTTATAACTCATATAACTTCAGATCTTATACCCGAATAGTGGTGCTGAGAAGTAAAAATAGTTTCTTACCCTTTCTCCTAAAATTTCTGCCAGCTGCTCTAGGAATCCAAACAACAGGATTTCATTCCCTAGCCCCTCCTTTTTATTTCCCTGGCCCATTCTCTGTCTCACCTGGGAACTCTCTCTCACCTGGGAACACTGACCCTGAAGCCAATGGCTCCACATTCTCAAGCTACCAGCTAATTCCAAATGCAGCCATGTCAAGGCAACTGAACATGGCAGATGTAAAAAAAAAAAAAAAAAACCAAAAACAACAAAACAAAAAAAACACTGGTACTTTACTGTTCCGGGTAAAGACGGTGCCTCTTTTGAGCATCAGCAGCCTTCCAGAGAGGATACAGGCCAGGGGTTCTGGCCGATAGAAAATACGAAAGCAGGAGAAGCACATAAAGAAATGCCTACATGTGTTGTTGCTAGGTAGCCACAGCCCCGAGAGCTCAGAAAAAGAGCAAATTATTGGTAAAGCTAAGGCAAGAAAATTTTCTTAATGCACAGCATTAAGCACAAACACAAGCATAAACCATAATACATATGGTTAGAAGAACAAATGAAGTTCATTTATAGCCACTGCTTAATGAGTTTTCTTTACATCCATATCATTTTGCAATACTTTAATATTGAGGCAACAACCTAGTGTCAATTGACCTTGAACAATAGTCCATTAAATATCACCAGATCCTGCTTGAGCCAGTGGTTAGCGTCAAATACTACCCTGAGCTATCCAACTCAAATAGAGATGATTTAAATTTTATGACTTGATGAATACAGCAGTGATTTATTTTTTGGCACCATGGGCACAGGGAGAACAAGCTTCTGTTTTGTTTGTTTCATTTTCAAGTTCAGCGAGTCAGATCCCATACTGGAAAAATTTCATGAAGTATACTACATTCTTCCAATGCCTACTCTAGGCCTTGGTCATATGTTGAACATCTTTAAGAAAATGGATTAATTCTTTCAATAGCTACCTACTGTTTAATAGTCTATAGACCCTCTTATTAATTCAGAATAATTATCCTATATATATGAAAATGACTTTTTTCTATTAGCCTGGCTTTAGAATACATTTTCTCAATAGATAACATGAAAAACTGGGTTATGTTGTTGCTTGGTTTAAGGTGATCAGTAAGACAATATTTTAATAACACTGTCTCTTCCATTACATAATAATGGCTAATGTTTATTGAAGACTTAGTGTATACATGAGCTGGGCTAAGCCTCTGATAAGTACCATCTCATTTAACCTTTACAACAATCTGATAAATTAGGCATTATTATTCCATTTTACAGATGGGGGAACCTGAGGCATATAGTAAGTGACCTGCCCAAAGACCAACAGCTAATTAATGTTATATACACCAGATTTGAACTCCGGCCTAATGAGCTTTGAGCTTCAGAGGCCAAGCCCCTGGCCACTAGGGTGGACTGTGTCTCACTGGGATCTTCTACTATAATTCACCACAGATAATATGCAGGAAATGATTTGGTCCAATTAACCATGAGAAGTATTCAGGGGATTTAACCTCCTACCACGCATGAAGCACCACTCAGTAAAGAAAACCTAAATTAAACCTCAAGATGAGTTCTGTAAGTCAAATCTATAGATGCTTATTGAGACCACACAGAAGAGATGAGAGGTAAAAAACCAAGGAAACAGATTTCAAGAAAAAGAAAAGGGAGCCTAGGTGGCTCAGTCAGTTAAGCATCCGACTCTTCATTTCAGCTCAGGTCATGACCTCAGGGTCATGAGATCGAGAGATTCTCTCCCTCTCCCTCTGCCCCTCTGTACCTGCACACACACGCACGCATATGCTCTCTCCCTCTCTAAAAATAGCGAGCTATTCACTTCTTTTGAACTAATCCTGAATATTTTCCTTTTCTTTTTTTCTTTTTTCTTTTGAGAGAGAGCATGTGTGTCACCAAATCTGTTAAAAATACAAAACTGAATAAATTTGAAGATCTAAAAAAAAAAAAAACCCAAAAGAAGCAAATATACCAACCTTATATTATGGTGCTTCTGCATTTTATCATAAAATTTGGCTACTCTAAAATTATGCGACCTGACCACATTCCGCACTCTTCCTCATATTACTACACATAAAAAGATAATATGCCAAGCTTCAAGGAGACCAATTTAGCAAAAACTTGCAGATAAAAGAAGCAAAAACAATCATCTTCTGTTAGACGAAAATATAAGGGTAACTAAAACTGTATAAATCTCAGTGTACACATTAAAATAATAGTACAACCACTGGTGTGTCATCAAAAAAAAAAAAAGGAAATTGTCATAGGTTAAATAAATCAAATAACACTGAGTATTTCCTGCTGGTTTTGTCTTTCACTTATATCATGGTGGTAGTTTTTCTCCAGGCTTTTGATCCTCCAACATGACTAAGATTATTTGCTCCAGAGATTAAGTCATGGACAAAACAAAAGGCAAACTTAAGAACTGGTGGTGAGCATGGGCAGAAACCTCAGCAGAAACTGCTGTTCAGGGAGCACCCATCCTGGGCCCAGGGCTGGGCTGCATATTTTACATAAATTCTCAGATATGAACATCATGGCAGCCCTACTGAGACCATGTCATCATCTTCCTTTCAGAGCTGAGGAAAACTGAAGCCCAGAGAGGTTAATTAACTCACCAAAGTCCCAGCTGGAAAGTCGCAGAGCTGAGATTCAGATCCAGATGTCTGATTCACTAGACAATAAGGGTTTCCCCTAAATTAACATATAAAAATTATACATTTTGGGACGCTTAACTCCTTTTTCTCCAGAAGACGTCAGGACTCTCAAAATGTAGTCGTACAGAACCTGGCTGGCAGGAGTGCAGACCAAGCCAAGAAAAGGATCACCTTCGTCGAGCAAGGCAGTTATCACGCCAGGAGAAGCAGCGCGGTCTGTGGGGAAAATGGACGTCTGATGACCTCTGGCCACCCCCGTTGTTTTCGGTTCATTTCCTAAGGCGAGGAGAGGGGAAGTGACCATCTCTTTCGGCGGCCACCGGAAGCCAGGCTCCAGGTTCCATGCTGGAGGCATTGGTAGGGGATGACACCGGCCTTCTGAACTGCGGCAAAGCTCAGAGAGACACAGTGACCCTCATCTCAACACACTGAGGAAAAAGTCTGTCACTTATTTTGCCCGTCACTCTATATGAAGACATTAAGAAACAATTTCAGGATTCAAAGAGAGAGAACTCTTTCTTAAAGAAAAGAATAAGATGTTTGGAAGAAACATTTATGGGAACTTGATTAGATGAAGAAAAATAGGTTCTCTGAAACAAAAACAAGTAAATAGGGGCTATCATGCACATCAGAAGGCCTGCGTCGATAAGATAATTTGAAGAGCACACTGGACTAAAATGAATAAAGACAACTAAATCTGAAAGTACTGAGTGAACAGATATGATCTAAATAAACAGAACTCTTCCAGATAAAAAGACAGAAGTAGAAACTCAGCAGGTAAGGAGGCACAGAAATCCACCGTCATCAAACTGGAAAGTGGAAAAATGGACCTGTGACCTAAAACCGATGGCTTAGCACAAGAGCTGGGACATAGGAAGAAGACATGTAGAGATCTCAAAACTGAACTACAAAAATCCAAAGGGATCAGTCTCAGGAAGAGGATGTGAGCAGCAGACATCTCCAAAGACCACGCTTCTCAAGTCAGAATGTGTAATATTCACACTGGGAACCGAGGAGAGAAAGGACTAATTTATATCAGTGACATAAGTGCAGCCTGAACTAATAGCACTGAAAACCTCAATTGCAATCTGGAAAGCCCAAAAGAATGCAGTGAAGTCATTGGGAAGGACAGCACAAAAATCCAGCTGGCATATTTTGCTAGAATATTCAAAAGATAACCCTCTCTCTCTCACCAAATGGCAAAGCTCTTTGTAATAAATACCACCATTTCTCCTTTACCAGGAGATAACAAAGATTTTATCGGAGAAAGCAATTCTCTAATCATGGACACACAATGAGAGATCCATTCCTGACTGGCACAAAATTTCAGGAACACAACTACTATGGCAAACTGTATGGGAGGGAATTCATGGGTGTTCCCAGGTCCTTCCAAACTGAATGAAGCAGGCTTTGGGGAAGAGTAAAACTTCAGGATCAAGATAATCAAAACCGCCTTTATAGGAATTCTGAAGATGAAGATATGGCATCTTAGCCATGGTTCTCCAAGAAATGTGTATAACAAACTAAGAGTGGACTTGGATGAAAAGTTTGCAGAAGGCTTCAGTATGTGCACAGGCATGTATATGTACACATACACACCTCATTGTACCTTAAAAAAATAAACTTTAAGTTACACCATTTTTCCTTCAAACCTGGTATCACGATGGGTTATCTCTAGCTATAATATCTGTGCCCTCAAGAGTGTTAGGCTATCAATCACCCAATGTCAACTTTTCTCTTTGACTGACCTTGCAACAATATTCATTTAAGGCATAATCACTCTTCACAAATCACTGTCTATTAAACAGTAATTTATATGATGTGTTCCTGAAAATTTTTTTACACCACTGGTTTTATGAAACCCAAGTGTTCCATGGTTGAAGCCATTAAAATAACACCACCCTGTTCACAACAGATCATTAAGTACACTTTTAGGAGTATAAATAAAACACTTTATAATCATATATACTATGTAATACAATTCAAATTGAATGAAAATGCTTTTTAATATCAGAGTCTTAGGTCTTAGCTATTTCCTGAGCATTGTGGGAGATAGCAAAGCATTTTTAATTCATGCATTTGGGATTAAAAACATTGCTTTTTGAAAGAAAAAATAAAATTATCTGGCATACCATTTTGCTTCAAAAACAAAAAGATATATCATAAGATGATAATGCAAATTAATGGAAATGATAGGTAACTATTTCATTCTGAGGGGATGAATGGAAAATGAAAGATCACAAAAGCTTTTTAGGCTAGGCATTTACTCTCGGTATGGTGTGGTGAATGGCTTCCTTGTAACCATATTCCTCATGATCTTAAGTATTTATGACAAAACTTCAAATGTATGGTAATGATTCCATACTTCTCCATATAATAAAGAATAACAAATCTTTCTATTTTACTTAGCTGAAAGCCAAATAAGAAGAGAGGTTTACCTCTGAAAAGTAAAAGCACCAAAAGATAATTTCAAAAGCATAAGCTTCCTACATTCATGAACTTAAGGGTTCAAACCTAAAGGCCTTAGTTAAGATGAAAAATCTTAATAAGTAAAAGTTAGCTGCATCACCAGTCCAGGAACCACAGAGAATTTCTGGCAACTGACGGGAGATTCACATTCACACTAGGATAAATCTAATGGCTTAATTTCACCTAGCATTCCCAATTCACACTGTAGTAGACGAACTGCTGAGACTCCATGAGTGAACAGCAGTCTCCCCAGGATTACAGAACTAAGGACAGTATCTCAAAAGGAATGCTCTAATTAAGCCTATAGTTCTACACTAACTTTATAATAACTTTGATCATAATAATGTGGATCAAAAGCTTTTTTTTATAAGGTGGGGAAGAACAAAACTATACAATTAAAGCATACACTGCTAATTCTCAACTACAATCAAAAAAGAAAAGGCAAAGGTGATCGTAATCCTTTGAAGATGTAAGGAAATTACAAGTTCAGAATTACCTAAAACAGCCAGAAATTGCACTCATATTTTCTTCTCTAAAGAGAGATATTTGTAGAAACATAATTTTATCAGGAAGTGCGAAGTCTGTCTTGGCGTGTGGTAGCTCGATTCAAGAGATTTCCACGCTACTAATACAAATAGAGAAAGTTAAGCACATAAAATAGGTAAGTATGAACAACTCACGTTTTCATAAACATTTAAAGAAAGGTTCAGTGACAAGTTGAAGATTAATACGGTATTTTAGCAGAATACCTAACTTCAACTGACATGACTGGCCAGTAGGAAACACTGCCCTGTAGTAATTTTGCACAGTGTCCGGCCAGCATACCAGCCTGTGTAGACATAATTACCACCAACTGCTATGTTTTCTGTGTACCATCCATTTCATATAATCATATTAATTTCAAAACATGAGCAATGTCTATTCTAACAAGAGGACCACAATTCTAATTTAGGAATATGAAATTTATATTGGTTTGCTTTGTTCTCTAGGATAACAATGTCATGGCTGGGTAAAAGATATTCCCTCTAAACCAATAAACATAATCGACAAAGGAAATGTACCAGTGAAACACCCAAAAATGTCAGCCTTCAGTGCACACTTATAGGCCAGAGTATCTTCAGAACTATACGCCAAGACCACTGATGTCTTTCTGGGGTTTAACTTGGCATTCACCCAACTACCCAGAGATTCTGGAGTTTCCTGCCAGATAAAGGACAAATATACCAACTGGGTATGGTGTGTTACTTGCTGCAGTTAAAAAAACAAAAAACAAAAAACAAACAAACAAAAAAAACAATGCCAGAGGGCAACACTCTTGGTCCACAAAAATGCCTGACATTTCTGGCTTAAGACCTTTTGGGTCTAATAAATAGCTCCATTTCTTAGGACAGAGGTTTCTTTCACTGATGGATTTATTAAATAAATAAGTAGTTCATCAGTTTACAGAATGTGTCATTTCACACAATTTACTATGAAAGAACTAGCAGGTGGCACTATTAAGATCCATCAGTAGTAGGAATTGTTTCATAGATGACCAACTCAATCTACATTTGGAACACTGCCATCCTTTATAAGGTTTTTCCATGTAACACATTCAAAGTTTTAGTGCACATCTACTCAGGGTGTTTATGAAATCCTTGTGCAACTTTAAACTTGACCTATCCCACTGAACTATATTTTATGGGACTGTGTTAAAACTGCTGTGTATTCATCCAGACCACATTCTTTAAAGGAACTTCAAGCCAGGATCATGAATGCAATTTATGAAATCACTCGGCAGCAGCTGGAGAATGTTTTCAATGAGGTGGAAAATCGGACTGAATGTTGGATCACCAAAAAATGGTGGCTATGTTGAAGTCTATAAATTTAAACTGCAATGTTAAAGTCTTATTCACGCTGATTTAAGTCATTTTTAATTTTTTTCTGTCACAAATACACAAAGATCAAGGTTTAAAGTTAACATGGAAATTTTAAAAAACACCCAAAATGGCTATGATGTTATATATTTCTATTAGAAATTTTACTATTTTTCCCATGTTAGAAGACTAATAGCAACTCATTAGAAAATGTTTTACAGCTAACATATATTTTGGAGATAACTGATTCTCCAACTGACTTAAACCACATTTTTAAAATTCTACTATTTATAAAGATACATATTTGTAAATAAGCCATTTCCTAATGGGTTGTGAAAGAGAAAAATCAGTATAAAAGAGACTGGTTAACATGTTAAAAGAGAGCGTGGTTAGATGCAAGGCAGTATCCTGGATTTGATCCCAGAACAACAAAAAAGACATTTATAGAGAAACTAGTAAAACCCAGATAAAGTCTGTGGTTTTGTTAATACTACTGTACTAATGTTAATTTCTTAGTTCTGACAAATCTACCACGGCTGTGTAAGATGTAGATGAAAAATATTTCTAAAATGCTCTGTGATATCTTTGCAATTTTCTGTACACTTAAAATTATTCCAAAATAAGAAGTTTATTAAGTTTTTTAAAATGTGATTAGAATATTTCTATCTATAATCTATAATAATATCTGTAATTACCTTTTTCTCTACCTTACCTATAATCACTGACTGGGACACATTTTATTTTCCAGAGTTCGCCAAAACATCTCCCATCACACATGTTCCTTAGCAACATTTCCCCATCAAGAGCTAGTATTTATTTCTCTATGCTCTGAATCTGGGAACACCCTGAGGCTCCTTGACCAAAAGAACATGGTAGAAGAGATGCTGTACCGGTTCCAGATCTTAGCTGGCTTGGTAGCTTCTACTTCCTGTGTCTCCGACCACTGATTCTTAGAAGCCAGCCACCATTCTATGAGAAACCCAAGTGATATGGAGAGGCTATGTATAGATAACCTTTTTCACAGCCTTAACTTGATCTAGCATCTACTGACGGTTATGTGAATAAGCCAGTCTGGACATCAAGCCCAGTCCAGCTTGGTAATGACTGCGACCCCAGCCAACACCTGATTACAACCACATGAAAGAGCCCAACCAAGAACAGCCCAGCTATGCCCAGTCAACCCACAGAACTATGAGAGATGATCACAAATTGTCATTTGATGCCACTAAATCTGGGTAGTTTGTTACACAGCAGAAGATAATGAGGACACCGGCAATTAACAAAAAGGAAGCTAATGCCCAGATGTATATTCATGGAAGTGTTGGAAACAGAAGGTCTAGAACACAGAAGATCTGAAAAAATAATAATTTTTTCACTTTACTATTCTGTCTACTTCTTTCTCCTCACAGAATTTACTGATTACAGCAATTAAGGACGATAAGTAAATTTCAGAAAAAAATACTCAACTGGAACTTCATAGGAGATTCAACTTTTTTATGTTTACCAAAAGTCAGACATATCAGTTCACTAATGCCAATAAATATTTTCTTAGGAGGGACAAGAATTGGGGTGCCTGGGGGATCAGTCAGTTAAGCATCCAAATCTTGATCATGATCTCAGAGTCCTGGGATGGAGCCCCAGGTCCAGCTCCCTGCTCAGCAGGGAGTCAGCTTCTCCCTCTGCCCCTCCCCCGCACTCATGCTCTCCCTCTCTCAAATAAAATCTTTAAAAAATAAAATAAAATTACATTCCAAAAAAAAGACAAATTATTTCAAATTTTTTTTTCTAATCAGTCTCTTTTTTGGGGCCAGTGCTACAGAATAAATGTTTGTGTCCACCCCGACCCCCACCAAATTCGTATGTTAAAACCCTAACCCCCAAGGTGATGGTTTTGGAGGTGAGGCGTTTGGGAGGTGATTGGGTCATTAGGGTGGAGTTTCATGAATGGGATTAGTGCCTTTATGAAAGAGACCCCAGAGAGGTCCTGTACCGCTTCCACCATGTGAGGACATGGCTAAAAGACAACCACCTATGAACCAGGAAGTGGTCCTTCACCAGACACCAAATTTACCAGTGCATCGATCATTGACTTCCAATCTCCAAAACCATAAGAAATAAATTTCTGTTGTTTATAAGCCACGCAGGTTTTTGGTAATTTCCGTATAGCACCCAAATGGACTAAGACAGGTAGCTTACAAATAAATAGGCAATTTAGCAAAAAGTCTTTTGGGTTATTTAATTGCCCTGAGCAAATTAAACACCCAGGGGTCTTTAACATAATACTCTAAAATGAAAAATATCCCAATCTTCTTGATTCTTACCTCTAAAAATATCTCTAGAAGGTATTTTTCCCCCTTCATCTCCACTGCTGCTAGTTCAGACTTCAACTTACCTCGACCATTACAAATAGCTCCCAAATATCCTCTGCGTCTCAAACCTGTTTCCTCTACAGACCATGTCCCGTACTGCTACCACAGCTCTGTTTTTTAAACATCTATTGGATTATTTTACTCCTTCCACTCAGAAGGAAAAAAAAAACTTTCAAAGTTTGATTTGAAAATCAAAGTTCACCAGTTTTAGTAGGATCTGCAAAGCCCCCACTTCCGCTCTCATGGCCGCCCTCTCCAGTCCCAACCCACTTTCAGGTATCACTTCTCGCTACATCTCATCAGGTTTTATTTGCTTTGAAAATCACCATTTTTCAATATTCTGCTTACGATTACATAAACTCGAATTTGATTGCTCCCAAGTTCTGTTTCTATGGTAAAATGCATGCTTATCATCACATGCCTGCTTCTGAAGCCTAACTATTCAGATCACCTGGCTCAGATCAGGAGTGGAGGAGAAAGGGATATCCAGTGTGCCTCTGAAGGGGTCAAACATGAGGATGTGGGCATATCTTTTTTCCTCTAAAAAAGGAATGCACCAGGCAAGTATGGATGCAATTAAAAATAAGGAGGTCTAAAGCTAGCAAAAGAGATGTTGGATGAGACACTATCATCTGCTTAAAGTGAGGGCTAACGGAAAGCTCAAAAGGAAGTGAACATGTCTGTCAGCCTCCGTGGGCAGGTCAGCACAGTGGTTCTCAACCTTGGCTGCACATTAGAATCACCTGGGGATGTCTAATCCTGTGAAGTATACTCCAGGCCTACTACATCAGAATCTCTAGGGGTGGAACCAAGCCATTGGTAGGTTTTAGAACACCCCTAGGTGATTCCAATGGGCAGTCAAGGTTGACATCTACTCTGTGAAGACACAACTGATGAACAAGGAGCAAAGAAGAGTGCTCGCAGTTCAGGTAACTAGAAAGCTACCATACATTCTAGCGCCTATAAGCACAATTATTATTTTCTGTGGGAATGCTTCGTAGCCTGGGGGGAGGGGCAGATAAAGGGAAAGGTTGGGTTCATCCAGAGTTGAAAACTGGCAGGGATCAAAATAATTGAGAGACCGGATCTCACAGCATTGCAATGACTGACCATAGGCTCCAGACTGGATAAGAAAAGAAGTCCAGAAATGGTGAGAGACTGAGCAAATAACTGTCAATTACACAAGCAGAAATGGTGGCATGCAAGAGGGGCCACTTGACTTCAGAGAATAGGATTTCTGGGTTTAAGATTTAAGATTCCAGGAGAAGCCCCATTCTGAGTGATTATATAATGTTGAGCAAGGCCATAGTGGAGAACTGCTAGAGTAGAAAAGGTAAAAATCATTGGCAGGCAAAGTCTTTGGAGAATAAGGGATTGAAGTTGGGGTGTTAGCTGGGGCATCACCACGGTTAAGAGTCACCCAGACCACAGGAGCTGGGAAGGGGAGAGAGCCAAGTCCAGGGGCCAGGGGAAGTCTGGGGAACAATCTACAGCGAGAAGATGGCAGGTGGTATTAAGTTTGGAAGATGGCGTCCTTATTAATGATGTAGATGAGAAATGGACTGGAGTGGCAGTGTGGCAGCAGCAGAAGGAGAACCCTGATCCCAGAAGCCAAGTCCTAAGTATGTGAGAATGAGCAGCTTCCATGTGAAAGGGCTGAATCTTCTCAATTAAGGGGAAAAAAGGGAGGAGCATCTTTTCAAGCCATATTTGTTCATGTCCACTCACCCACAGCTCAATGATCATCCACGGTTTCCACTTCTCTTATGAGAAAGACATTAGCAGGGCCCACGAGGTCTAGTGTGAAGATCTGCCTGACTCCCTTGCCTCGTCAAGTTCCACACTCCCTCCTGGCTCTCTGCACATCAGCTTACAGGCCTTTTTTCCAATTCCTCCAAGTGCTGTTTGCCCTCCCACCAGAGAGCCATTATGATTTGTTGTTCCCTCCGTCTCCCCTCCTCTCTCCATTCAGTTAACTCTTATACACGTTTCCATTCCAGCTCAAATGTTACTTAGGGAAGGCTTCCTCAAACTTCCACACACAGTCATCTGCTCTCATAGCACTTATTGATGCTGTAGTTTTACACTTATTCAGGTGATCACATAATTAAAGTCTGTCTCTCCAACTGGACTGTCAGTTCCAGGAGGGCACAGACTGCATTATCATATTCACTGCTTATTCCCAATACCTAGAGAAGTAACTGGCATACGGTAGACCCACTAGAAATGCTGTTGAATGAGTGGATATGCAAACGAACGGTGAAAAGGCACTAGATGGAATCTTGATATTATTCTTCTAGCAGCCAAAGATAACACTCCTTGAGTGCTTCCCAAATGGGAGATATGGCCACTCATTTAATCAATGCATCAACTTCTAAAATAGGCTTTATCATCCCAATTTTATAAATGAGGAAAATGGCACTCAGTGAAATGAAATTACTTACCTGTCATCCCCCACCAGAGAAGTGCCAGAGCCAGGATTTCCCTAGGGAGAGGTACTCTACCTCTATGTAAAGCCGGCAACAGGGGTATCTAGAGTGAAGGCCAAGGTATTGCTCAAAACAGCAACTCTAGATGTGTACACATCTCTGAACCTGTATCAGTGTGACTGGCTTCAAGCTGGTGCTTTTCACCGTGATATCTTACAATAGAATGGAGGTCCCAAGGGTTGCAAACTGGGTCAATGGAAGAGAATACATTTGGATGGGGAGCTCAATCAAATCACTGAGAGGACAGGTAGCCAAAATCCTCATGGGCAGTCCCAAAAGATCAGAGGAGAAGGAGGCAGCACAAGAAGTTGATTCATTGACTCGCAGAGATCTTCCCCGAGATGGGAGTTCTCATTCCAGTGAAAGTTCAGGAAAGGTAACCAGTTCCTGCTGATGACAAAGTCTCTTCCGTATTTTATGGGACAAAACTCTGAAATCACCATTTAGTTCTTACTCAAATATATGACCTTCTTTTAAGGAAAAACTGGGTTGTAATGGCAGGAGCCCCCTGCATAACTTGAGGTGATGCCTAAGTAGAGTGCTTTTCGGTGGGGAACAGTAGTGAACTGGGCTCCCCGACATCACAAACCGATTTCCGACGTGCCCACAATGCCAGGTCAAAAGCACACGAACCTCTAGACACACAGAGTATGTGAGAAAAGAAACTTCAATGTTTTCCTTCTAATCTAGTTTTGGTCAAAATCCAAATAAGAGACATTCGCATGCCTTAGTAGTTTCCTAGGACTGCCACAAAAAGTACCACAAACTTGGCGGACTAAAATGATAGAAATTTATTCTCTCACAATTCCGGAGCCTGAAGTCTGAAATCAGGGGTCAGCAGGGTTATGTTCTCTCTGTACTCTCTCGGGGAGAACACTTCTTTGCTTCCTTCTAGCTTCTTCCAAGGACTGCCTAGGTTGCTGGCAATCCCTGGTGTTCTTTGGCTTGTAACTTCCTCACTTCCAGTCTCTGCCTGCATCACCACATGGCCGTGTGTGTGCGCACACGCGCGCGCGCATGTATCTCTTTTCCAAATTTCCCTCTTCTTATGAGGACACTGTCATCAGATGGAGTTTCACTCTAATGAACATGACCTCATCTGAATCTGATTACATCTGCAAAGGCTCTATTTCCATATAAGGTTATAATTCATAGGTACTAGAGGTTGGTAGGTCTTTTTTTTGTAAATAAATTCCCTTATTTGTTTTTTACATTAGTTAATATTCAATTAATTTGTGCGCTTAGAAGCACACAAATCCTAATTAGTACAGGAAGACCTAAAGAAAGTATTCCAATATTCTCACTTTTAAAAATAAACATGTTGGGGCGCCTGGGTGGCTCAGTCGTTAAAGGTCCACCTTCGGCTCAGGTCATGATCTCAGGGTCCTAGGATCGAGCCCTGCATCTGGCTTCCTGCTCGGCAGAGAGCCTGCTTCTCCCTCTCCCACTCCCCCTGCCTGTGTTCCCTCTCTTATTGTCTCTCTCTCTGTCAAATAAATAAAATCTTAAAAAAAATAAATAAACATGTTAACTCTAATGGAACAAATAAAAATAAACACCTGTATCTCTAAGGAAAATCACCATAATCAATTGGAAATTTAGCCAGCTACTAGATAAGTGGAAAAAAATCCCTAAAATAATAAGGCATATAAAAATCTGTACCCCCACACCTTTCCCTTAACCCCTGAAAGTCTTTTTTTTCTTGTTCTTTCCCCTTAGTTTTGTTGAGATACAACTGACCAACAAGATTGTATTGGTTTAAGGTATACGACATAATGATTTGATATATGTGTATATTACAGAATGATTACCACAATACGTTCAGTTAACATCTATTACAGGAGACACAAATCAAGCTGCAACACACGCTAACCACTCATTCCTCCAGGTAGTCCGAAGTCCAGCTTCCTACAAATTCAGATTACCAGAATGCGGCATACTTGCATTCAATTCACTTCACTGAAGGCTTTAGTTCATCAGTAAAATGCCCTTTATATTAAAAGTTTAAATAAAACTATACGAACTAATATATTGGCTTCTTCTACAAAACCACAACTGAACACAATGATCATTTTTTTCAAAAAGTCTTTATAATGACCATGAGAAAAGTTTATTTGTCCTGATGATAATGAAAAGTTTTCTTTTCTTTGCATTAGGAAGCTTAGTAGTTTATACTATAGTAGTATATTTAACAGTCTTTTTTTTTTTAAAGATTTTATTTATTTATTTGAGAGAGAGAATTAGAGAGAGAGAGAGCATGAGGGGGGTAGGGTCCGACAGAGAAGCAGACTCCCTGCTGAGCAGGGAGCCCGATGCGGGACGCGGGACTCGATCCCGGGACTCCAGGATCACGACCTGAGCCGAAGGCAGTCGCTTAACCAACTGAGCCACCCAGGCGCCCTATTTAACAGTCTTCTACTATCATACCATAGTAATCTGGGTCAGCAATTCTCAAATTTTGGTTGTATCAAAATTACCGTGTGGGAGGGATGCGGAGGGAGATGATTAAAATAGGTGCCAAGACTCACACCTAACCTATAAAATCAGAATTAACGGGGATGAAGCCCAGGCATATGCATTTCTGACAAGCATCCAAAGTGATTCTGATGTACACAAAATGTGAGTACCACCAGGTGAGGTTTTTTTCACTTCCTTTCCTCCCTTTATTCTCAGGGGTGTATAGATTGCAACTTCTATTTCAATGGTCTTAGGGAGTTCATGTTCTTTATTGCAAACTATATATTTTTATATTTAAATTTAATATTAATAAGCAGTTTCTAAGCATTCTACCTCTGAACTATTCATCTGAAATAATACTTGTGACTATATTTTAGGTCCAATTGCATTTTTCCCCCATACATTCTCAAACAGATGGCTTTATTCATCCCCACCATGTCCCTCAGTAGTACACTGCAAGAAACTATTATTCTCTTCAAAGATGAAAAATAAAGGCTCGAGTCCAAGTCAAACTGACTATTTATTAAACACCTTTAATGTTCAAGACACTGTTGAATATCATCTCATCAGGACAGGTTATATAGCTAAGGAGGTACATCTCTGAATATGGAAAGGTTAGTGTTTCACTGAAACACTCCCCAGCCCACCGACTCACCATCTCCTGCATGCACAGAATTCAATAGTCTGAACAGTTTAATTATAGTAATTGATCAGTATAAGTAGTTGTGAACAATTTGGAATAAGAGCTCCAAGTTCAAGTACTTTCTTCTTTTCACATTATTTTTCTCATCTTCGTTTCACATGTAAAAACGAATTAAAATCTCTCAAATTTAAGACTATAAAGTACCACAAAGAACTACAGTCACTAAGGTGGAAAAAAAAAAGATACTGGTTTCCATGGCCTTCTACAGTTGAAACTATGTGAAAAATTATTTCGTTGGTTTGAAGTCTTTTGTGAAATCCCTTGCGAGACTCAACTGTTGACTGTGGTTAGAATACACTCAAAAGTATAATCAGATTGCATCATCGCCATCACCTGCTCAGAGGCAAGTTGAAGAAACATGTGCTCATGAGGCTGAGGCTGCCTTATTGTCCTACACTCTCATGTGGGCTTGCCAGAGAGATTAGTCACCAGTTTGCAGCTGGTTTCAAATTCAGTTGCTGTGATCCAAGTGCAGATGCCGTGGCTTACCCTAATTATACTGCTCCAGTTTAATCTTTCCACTTGTAGCATACTATATACTGGATCGAATTCAAGACTCTGAAAATTGGTTTCAAACAGAAGACACTTCAAAATCACACATTCATGACCCTCCCCTACAGCCTGCTAATCATATTTCATCACTGTATCTTTGGGATTTTCTGAGTCTGTCCCAAAGGTGTCTATAGCTACCTCACCCATCACTGACTCTCGTTAACAAAAAGGCAGGAAAAGCTGTTCTTAAAAAAAACAAACGATTTTTTTAAAATAAAATAAAAGTTCTGTCAGCTCCAGAGGTACTTTTTATATTTAAAAACATTTCCAGTTTCTCCCTGCTTGGAATTAAACATACTAGAGCAAATACTACAGAAATTAATCTTAGTCACTGGTTTCTAAATTTGACTGATGGCCAAAATCACCCTAGAGGCTTTAAAAAACACCCAATAGATTTCCCCCTCTATATATTGGACCTACTGAGTCATAATTTAAAGAGGTTTCTTTTAAACTTAATCCATAAATAAAGCTTATGCTGGTGCTGCTTCTAAGAGAAAGAAAGAACAGATTTCTGCCTATCTCAGGCAGGTCTTTTTGCTGCCTGTTACTGTCTACATTTCATAAATGCCCTTGTGTCAAGAATGATGTCTGTACAAGGAAATGGGGTAAAACAGAGCTCTTAAACAAAAAAAGAAAAACCCTAGCATCACAAATCCATAGAAGATAATTAGACAAGGGGCTCCAAGAAGGTATTTGTGGATGCGAAGAAAAATAACGATGGGCAAAACACGTATTTCCAAATAGTCATAATTTATAAGCTGTCTGTTTCAATTTGTTGGATACATGTAGTTTTTTTCTCCAAGATAACTTAAAAGTACGGTTTTGAAGGTATACATCTTAAACTTCAGATTATGTATTTCTACTCTCTTGTTTCTTAATAATGCCTTCATATAAAATATATGAACTAATATATTGGCTTCTTCTATAGAACCACAACTGAACACAATAATCATGTTTTTTCAAAGTCTTTATAATTCCCATGAGAAAAGTTTATTTGTCCTGATGATAATGAAAATTTTTCTTTTCTTTGCATTAGGAAGCTTAGTAGTTTATATTATAGTAGCATATTTAGTAGTCTTATACTATCATAAGTATGTGGTAAACAAAAGACAACCTATGCCTTCACCACACACACCATATCATGTATGATATTATAAAAAAATTAAAATACTAAAACAAATGTAAAGCATCTTACAAGAAATTCACATCAGTATATTTCAAAATACCACTGGGGATACAAATAACACATTCAAGTTATACTGAACACATTATCTGAAAAAAAAAATCACTCTTAAATTCTGCAGTATTTCTCCTTCCCAAATGAATGATGTCAGTTTTACTCTATTATCTGATCTAAAATTTAGAATTTGTTTATTATATAGAAATATGAAGTTAAACACTCTGCTGGAGCAGGTTATTAAACACGGTGCTAAAACAATCAATCACTGTGTCAATTCTAAAAGCTGGATTTCGCTAAAGTCAAAAAGGTACACAACTATGATAAATAGAATCTACTATACTTTCAATTACTCTGTTTAATATTTTAAAATAACCAGTAAACATCAAGTTTAGTTAACAGCCAACTTATTTATTTATTTATTTATTTATTTATTTATTTATTTATTTATTTATTTATTTGACAGAGAGTGAGAGAGGGAACACAAGCAGGGGACGTGGGAGAGGAAAAAGCAGGCTTCCCGCGGAGCAGGGAGCTTGATGGACCCCAGGATCACAACCTGAGCTCTGAAGGCAGACGCTTAACGACTGAGCCACCCAGGTGCCCCAATAGCCAACTTTCCTAAACAGACCTTCCCATGACAGAATATGTTAATCTGACAATTACTTATGGTCAGTTATAAACTTAAGCATACATAGCAGTGATGAGATTTACACAAAATCTTAAGGTCAAATTTCAAATTTATTCTCTCATCCTGACCCCAGTTCCTGACCCATACTATTACAAATTAATTTCTTTGTTATTTAATATTGATTTTATTTGTTCAAAATATAACACAAGTTGTCCTACAATACTCCATATTGTCAATTCCCTAGAGTGGGAAAAATAGATGGATTAAATGAAGTGGAGGCCATCTTATCCAATGTGATTGGAACTATTTATTTCATAAACATTCAGTTAAATGGGAAATCATTTAAAAATGCATACCTTCAACATTACCTTTTAATTCAAAACAAATAAATCATATCCATTTAGGAAAGTAAATAATTTGAAGTTACTTAGAAAAACTACAATTTTTCCTGGCATTGTCTCTTTCCGTCATATGGTATTACTGACTGCTGATTCAGACTGTTATTCAGTACAACATACAACTATTTCTAGGGCATCTGTAACTATGACATAGTAATTTTTGGCGCTGGATTGCTCTTACCTCCTCCCTCTCTTCATATTTAGATCCAGCCTTTTCGGTCACAACCTGTATGCTTTCTGCATCATCCATGACTTCAATCAGAGAAAGACATTCATCATATGATTTCACTGGTATGAGGAATTCTTACTCTCAGGAAACAAACTTGAGTGTTGCTGGAGTGGTGGGGGGTGGGAGGGATGGGGTGGCTGGGTGATAGACATTGGGGAGGGTATGTGCTATTGTGAGCGCTGTGAATTGTACAAGACTGATGAATCACGGATCTGTACCTCTGAAACAAATAATACGTTATATGTTAAAAAAAAAAAAGAAGATAGCAGGAAGGGAAAAATGAAGGGGGGGAAATCGGAGGGGGAGACGAACCATGAGAGACTATGGACTCTGAGAAACTAACTGAGGGTTCTAGAGGGGAGGGGGGTGGGGGGATGGGTTAGCCCGGTGATGGGTATTAAAGGGGGCACGTACCGCATTGAGCACTGGGTGTTATATGCAAACAATGAATCATGGAACACTACATCAAAAACTAATGATGTACTGTATGGTGATTCACATAACATAATAAAAAAAAACAAAAAACAAAAAAACTGTCTCTTACTTTACCAAACGTTAGTCTCTTACTAATGGACAAAAGCCTACAATTTGTCTGAGATAACCAAAAACACATAAACAACAACAATGAACTATGTCCTTCGGTATCTCATAATTCAGAAGATTCTCAAGTCATAGTTTTCACCAAAGTTTAGTAAGTGCTTCGATGGAGATTTTGCTCTGTGCCCTCACTATACCTACTATTTTTTAAATGTTTGATGTTATCTATTATATGACTGCTAGCTCTGTCTTACACTTGTTTTCCAAATTAAAATTCAAACCTCATTTTTTCCTATCTCTGAACACTCCAGAATCTTCTGATTTGAAGTTTACAGCAAGGACTTTACATTTGATGGCAAACTAGGGCTTTTAGGTCACTTTCTCAAAGATCCCAAGGACAGGGAAGGGAAGAAACCTAAAGTACAGGGAGAACACTCATTTCAGGTAAATTTATTTTCGAGTGCTTCTATGCTGAAGGTACATATTAATGGGGGAAGATTTTATAAATAATTTAGAGAGTCCATTAGGTAAAACACTAAAAGATATATAATGTATATTATTCTAAAGTTCTAGGATTTGTGAATTTGCCTGTAACACAAACTATAGCTTGTTAGTTCTAGTTGCATTGCTGTCTATGGCTACTATACCTCTTTGACTTTTTGTACTTTACTGCCCCATGCTTTGCTTTTCTATGTCATCATTTTGGAGAACTGTTTCAACTACATGGCATAACTGATCTGCAATAAAACTGTCATTACCAATAAAAAGACAAGTCATTTGTAAGTTTTTGAGCAACAGGTTGATCAGAAGACAATCTCTCCCTACAAGCGCCCAACACCCAACAGCTGACTTTTCCCCAACTTTCCACCCATCTGTTCTTGCTTTAACATTCCCACACAGGGAAGATTTGGGGCCAAGGCCCATATTTGCAGAAAAGCCACCCGATTAGAGTTCTGAGCCTTTCTTAGTAAGCCCAACACATAATTCACTGTATACAACCTCCGATTTGTTTTGTAGCAGATGAGAACTTAAAGATATTTGCAAATCAGTCTGATGCATAATCCTAGATTCTTTTTATAAGTTATCTCAGCCATATCTAAATTGATAGCTCTTTCTTTTTCCTTTTTAGCAATTAAGCTATGGATTATTTTCAAAGCACCTAACTATGTTTTTGTAGAAATAATTACCTCTTCGATACTCGTCTATTTTTGAAATTAAATTGTGCAGTTACAGGAACAAACACCCATGTCTGGGAGCAAAAGTGTGACACATGGACAGGACACCAATCTGCCGGAGGAGCATAAGCATGTCTGCTCACCATGGAAGGGCCTATACACTGCCAATGTTTACGGCTTCATGGAAAAGTAGAATATTGATCAATTTGCAAACTCAACGTAAGTGGAGGTCAATTAAGACTTCCCTTCTAGACTATCCTTTGAGGAAAACATGGGTCCCCTCTTTTCCAAAGTAATGGACAAAAGAGGCACTGAAATGGAAGCAAAGGTATTTTGGAGGAAATTAGAGAAAAATAAAATTTGACTTTCCAAGTCTTTGTCAAGGACCAATCCTATACTTCCAATTCTTATTTCAAAGACACTCTTGTATCATCATATTTTTAAATAAAGGTTTTGGGAAAAAATTCGTGCATACGTAATTAAATAATAAAAGTCTATCACAGGATTTTTAATGTTTAATCTCATTTTTTTAAATTTTATTTATTTGAGAGAGAGAGAAAGAGAGCAGATGCAAGCAGGGAGAGGAGCAGACAGGAGGGAGAGAAAAAGCAGACTTGGCATTGAGAGTGTAATAGCTCTGAACTGGGCTGGATCCCAGGACCCCGAGATCATGACCTGAGCAGGAACCAAGAATCAGACACTTAACCAACTTAGCCACCCAGGCGCCTCACAGAATTTTTCAATAGAAATTTTTACTTAATGAAACAAAACTCATTTTTCCAATAAGATATACAATAAATGCAATATTTCCATCTTGATATAGATAATATTGTATTTTCATTAATAATGAAATCTGACAATCAGAACTCTACCAAACTAAAATAGCTACTGTTAACTATCCACAAAGCTGTAAACAGCACAGAAGAACCTACAAATGCTAACATAAACAGGTAAAAACCTCTCCATTTTAATTTAATTGGGTTACTATTCTTCAACAACAAAAGCTTCATCTAATGTATTACTTTAATGAATCAAAAATGAAGATGGAAAGAATTTTAGCAACAAAAATTAAGAATTCGTGAATGGAATTTCTAACAGTATTCACAGAATAGACACGTTTAACTTGAGGCTTTAATGATTCCAGAAAAACTCAAAAAGCCCAGCTCACAAGAGTACACAGCTGTTTGGAAGACTGAATGAAATCAGATACGTCACTGTGCTCTGAAATGTTTAAAGCACTGGGAAATATCAGGCTTTCTTACTAATTAATATATATTAATTAACTTCATGATGTAGGACTTCTTCAATAAAGATCTTAAAATTTGTATTTTAGGATTTTTTGAAATTTTCAACAATGACAGCTTTCTGAAAGGTATCCTAAGTAGTCTTAACAAATGTGGGTTCAGTAGAATGTTCAGTTTTACAAAATCCTCCATGAAAAAAAAGGAGTTTTATGCCAGTATGGAAAATGCTGAATACTGTAAATCCAGGTAGATATTATCAAGACTAATAGGTTTAAGACGAAGAACTTCTTGCAAACATCTTTAGCCATTTTAAGCCAAGCATTTCCCAAACTTAGTTTAAACAACTATTAACATCCTCCCAAAGCAGTAAATGTAAATGATTCCAATTTAACTCAAATATTACTGTCTTCTCTTATTCTGTCCCAATATGAAACATTTTAGATCAATTTTACATTTTTTGACCTATTTACCTTTTGTCCTCTATGTTATATACAACATGCTTTCACCACTAATTCTAGGTAAAATATGTACCTATATTAAACTACATGTTAAAAACCAGCAATGGAGTCATCTAAAATCCAATTAAATAAATCAAGAAGGTGATAATCAAGTGCATAAAAGAAATAAAAATCAAATGTCAAAATAGCATTCATAACACTAGAACAATGGTCTTCTTAGAAAAACAATAAATATTTGAGATTTATGAGATAGGAGACAATAAACAGACCAAACCCAGGACTTACAAACCTTGAGTTGTTAAAAACAGCTTTTGTAACAGCAGATTTTTCTTCCAAGCTGTCCATACTCTAAAGTACTAAAAAGGTAAGTGGAATATAAAGATCCACCAAAATAGAATTTATCTTCACAGAACTTAAAAATTATCCCTTTCCCCCCAAAATATTCTATAAATGTCAGGTGGTGGGCTGTGAATCAAATCTCAACACATTTAAAGATTATCATTTGGGCCACATTTCCTGACCACAATGCATTAAATTAAAAATCTCTACCAAAAAGATAACCAAAACAAAATATCTCATATACTTGGAAATCTTAAAATATTTTTTGAAGGTTTTATTATTTATTTGAGAGAGAGAGAGTGAGAGAGAGAGAGAGAGCACGAGCTAGGAAAGGGGCACAGTGAGAGGGGCATAGGAACAGAGAGAAGCAGACTCCTCACAGGGCAGGGAAGCCCGATGTGGGGCTCTATCCCAGGACCCTGGGATTATGACTTGAGCTGAAGGCAGTTAACCAACTGAGCCACCCAGGAGCCCCAGAAATCTTAAAATATTTTTAAATAACTCAGCAATGAAGTATAGAAATTGAAAAATATACAAAACTGAAAACTAGTGGAAATAATACAAATTAAAGTTGGAAGCTGCTAATTAGCATTTGAAGGGAAATACAGAGCATTTTAATGACTATATTAGAATATTAAAAAGCTAAAAATTGATGAGCCAAAAGTAAGCCAACCAGCCTAAGAAGTCAGAATGAGACTAACAAAATAAATCCCAAAGAAAATGGGGAAAAAACTGAGGTAGAAACAAAAAACAATGAAATAGGATATAAAAATGCAACAGAGCGGAATAATAAATTCTAAAGTCCATCTTCAAAAGGACTAAACAAAAAAAAGAAAGAAAAGACTAAGCAAAAAATAACAAGGGAATAAGCAGATGATATTAGTGGGAGAAATACAACATAACAACAAAAATCCTAGAGATCAAAAAAGAAGACGTTATTTTAAAAAACTCTCTGGCAATAAATTATGAAGTTTTTTTTTAAATGAGCAATCTTTTATGAAACTATAACTTATATATTGACTCCACAGACCAGTTGGTAATTATTAATAAATTCACTCAGTAGTTCAAAAGCTACCTACTAAAGAAACACCAGGTCCAGATTAATTTTATAAGTGAATTCTATTAAAATCAAGTCTTACACAAATTTTTCCAGCAAATTGTTTTAAAAATAAAGAATACTTCCGACTTCATTTAATGAGTCTAACATAACCCTGAACCAAACTTTTCAGATGGCACAAGAATGGAAAATTACAAATTTCACTCATAAAATTGTGTTGCAAAATCTCAAGCCAAATATAAGCTAAATGAATCCAGTAATTTATTTTTAAAATATCAAAAATAAAATATACTTTGACTTTACTTCAGGAATGCAAAGTTGTTTATACATTAAGGATTAAATGCAAAAAATTACTTGATGAAGAGATCTAAAAAAAGGCATTTAATTCGGAGGGGGAGACGAACCATGAGAGGCTATGGACTCTGAAAAATAAACTGAGGGTTCTGGGGGGGCGGTGGGAAGATGGGTTAGCCTGGTGATGGGTATTAAGGAGGGCACGTTCTGCATGGAGCACTGGGTGTTACACGCAAACAATGAATCATGGAACACTACAGCAAAAACTAATGATGTAATGTATGGTGATTAACATAACAATAAAAAGGCATTTAATAACACTCACTGCCCATTTATATTTAAAAAACCCTTATAACAAATAAGAGTAACCTGGTAAACAGTATATATTGTATTTACTAGTTAAACTAATTGCAAACATTATAAGCATTCTCTTCACAATCAAAAATGGAAAAAAGATGCTTGCTTTCACATTTCAACATACTAGCCAAGACCCTAGATAACACAATGAGAATAAAAAACAAAAGCCATAACGACTGCAAAGAAAGAAACAAACCTCATTATTCAGTGTTCATGATTACCTACTTAGAAAATCCAGAAGAATCTAACGATGAATTATTAGAAATAAAAACTTTATCAAGATGGTCATAAAAATCAACTACATGTTTTTATACTAAAAACAAACACAAAATGTAATCTTTAAAAAGAAAACATTTTCAGAATGACAACATAGGAAAATCCATGTACCCACCATTCAAGAAAAAGAATTTACTTAACCTTGAAGTTGCCCATCTCACTGTCCCCTCACCCCCACTTCAGAGGTAAATTCTCTCCAAATTCTGTGTTTCTGTCTCTTTTTTAATACTGTTACCATATTTGTTTATATCCCTAGTTTAGCTTTAGATGTTTTAGAACCATATATTAACGGACTCACAATGATGATGTATATACAATATTCTTGAGCAATTTGCCTTTCTCATTCAACATTGTATATCTGGGATTCATCCATCTTGCTGCATGGACCTTGAGTTGTTTCATTTTTATATGACATTGCATTATATGAATATACCATAGATTATGTATCTATTCTGATGATGGACATCTGCGGCATTTTCTATGTTTTGTTTTACCATTAGAAGCAACACTGTTATTGGACATTTGTAGGAAAGAAGAAGAAGGAAAAGGAGGCAAAGGAGGTGGAGAAGAAGAAGAAAGAAGAAAGAAAGAAGAAGAGGAGGAAGAGGAAGAAGAACACCACCACCACCTGATTTGTGGTCTTTCTGTGATAGCAGCCCAAAGGGACAAAGACAGCATAAGCAAGAGGTAAAAATAGTATCTGGTAAGATCTATCACTTTAATGACCTTACCCCCAGCTAGTCACAAGACAACATTACAAAATGTCATACAGGGACACATCAATAGACCCCTGTTTGGACAGGTGATTTCTAAGCAAACCCGAGTCAACCATAAGCCTCACTTTGTCCTTGCAGGCTCAGTGCCTGACTCCCAGTGGTCCGCCTTCTCTCCAGAGTTCCTTCTGCTTTGTTTTACAGCGTTCTACCTTCCTTGGTTGGTGCTTTTTAAAATGAATACCAACATCTGGCCTCTCCACCTTATCCTCGGGGCGTAACTTCACAAAACGTGGTGAGACGACAACGGATGAGTCTTCCTGACTCTCACAGGTGAAGATCCACAACTGAACAACTTTAAATTCCTTAGTCATGACAAGAAATTTGTAAATATGAGAGAAATTATGCAAGGTGCCAAAAGACTGGGTATTGAAGAGTTAATTAGCATTTTTGAGGTTAGGACTCTCTTTCTCTTCCCCTCTCTGGCCTTTACGTCCCTCCCTCCTATTCTCTCTCTCTGTCTCTCTTGGCTGGTTAAGAAATTCTTAAAAGAAATCTATCCAATATAACTGCCTATATTTGTACTACACAATATACACATGTATTTGATATTTTGCACTAACTTTCCTCTGACCACATTTAGCAGCAAAAAAAGTCCTAATATTTATGCCCACTGTATCTGTTGAAACACTTTGCCTCCATAGTTGCTCATTTCAAATTAGCTTACTGTGTACTGACTGCAAAATAAAATCTTAAGATGGCCAAAACATGGAAAAGTTTTTAATTATATTATTAGAATTTGCATCTACTTTTGAGTTCTACAAAGGACAAATATATTGACTCACTTTAAAAGGCTTCTTTTAAATGTTTCAAGTTATAAAGTCTGCAGGTTTTTAAAAGATAACAATTTCTTAATAGAGTGTTAAACCTGGTCCCATTATATCCCAAATGGTAAATGCTAACAAATATGTGGGGGATTAAATCAGGGTCACTGTCACTTGGGTAACTGCTCAGGACAGAAACAATTTATAATATATATATACCTCAACAAACTAAAGCTGAGCAATCAATAATTTTGTCTTCCTTCGTCGACAAGTAGCTTATTCAACATTAACTAGTAAATCAAGGGTGAAAGGGAGGGTTGTAAATCACGAAGAAAAGATTCATTTTACCCTTAATTCCCACTTGAATCTATGTAAAATGTTAAGTTACAGACAGTTAAGGAGAAGCTGTTGTTTTTGAATATGTAATTGCTATTTAGATGATAATGGCATGGACGTCGCAGTAGAACCATGATCCAAATTTGAATAAGGTCTTAATGAAGGAGGCGAAGAGAAGAATGAGGAATGAAATACAACAGTGTCAGCAACAGACCTTAATGAAGCAAATCACTTTCAGTACCTTTGTAATTCAGGAGGAGCTGCATAAAAAAAGTGGCAACTGAAGGATCAAAAGCAGGACCTTTGCAAACCAAACATGCTTAAAACATGACATCACTGTCTGGGCAACAAGGCATTGTGGAGAGCAGCCTCAATGTTTGGGTTTTACAGCTCAGATCGCAAAATAACTACATTAAAAGATCTGGCTAGGCAAACCAATTTCCTTAGAAAGCATCTTTATATTTCAAGTTAATGACATTTCTGAACAGAAAAAGAATTTAAATGTCCAAAGATACTTGGCTGATTTTTAAAAAGCACTAGATGTTAATGTTTTAAGGCAAAATTAAGCTGAATTCTGGATCCTATAAAACTAAAGAGGTCTCTTTTTTTAAGTTCCACCACTATCATCTGTTCTTTTTATTATGTTAGATTTATGAAGTATACAATGCCTTCTACTTAATAAGCGATAGAATCATTTTACATATTCCTTTTCAAAACCCAAGTTCACTTTTGCAAAATCGCACTGAGGCAGCATGAGAGCATATGGCATCCCCACTGCCAAACGCAACATACGTTTAGCGTGTTTAAATGGTTTACCAAAGGTAACATTGATGATGGTGCTAGAAACGGAACACAAGGCTTCTGATTTCCAGGGAAGTCATTCAAGGAAAGTAAAAAGTGCCATAGGTAACAAACTTAATTTGATTCCCATATGGGTATTTTCTAAGTAACAATAATTTGATGACCAAATTCATTCCATATGAATACTGTAGGCAGGTCAACCACCATGCTGGGTTCACTTTTTGCTGCACAGACCAATACTCACAATGGAGCACAGGAACTGACTTTTGCTTGTTTATCCCAACTCCTCAAATATGTGCAGAAACATACTATCCAAATCCTGCTATCCAGAGAACGCTAGAGCAATCTTTACCGTTATTATGTGCTTCTAATGAGAAAACCCCTCAATACTAATTAATAAGTGCCCTGACACAGTCAGGTTACTGTTTCTAGGGACTGACTAAAAATGACTTGACTTCAAAGATAGGAATGGAACAAACACAAAAGCCTAGCATTAAGGAAGATTCGCTGTCACCTTCCTGGGCCACTGCTAGGATTTTAGGCACCCCTGCAAATGTTTGCACACTACTGGATTATTTTTAAAATCTAAGTTAAGATGGTCCATCCGAAAATAACAGAAACAACACACAGGATGGAGAACATACTGGTTAAGAGCACAGACTCAGACAATCTAGTTTAAAATCCCAGCTCTGGCACTTATCCGTGCAGTCTTGGACAAGTTACTCAACTTCTCCCACAATTAGCTTCCCCATCTGTGAGCTGGGGATAATAGTACTAAGTTCTTAGAGCAGCTATGAAGACAAAATGAGTTAAGACCATGTATCATCAGTGTTATTTGCATCACTCACTAGTGTGGGGCTTTATATGAGTTCCTTAAGCTTTGCATACTTCATTTTCCCCAACTCTAAAAACTAACAATACCTAATGTTTTTAGGCATAATTCAACTGAAGCTTTGGAATGTCTTTTAAAAGACCAAAATTCTGGAGTGCCTGGGTGGCTCAGTCGGTTTGGCGGCTACCTTACCCTCAGGTCGGGATCCCGGGGCCCTGGGATAGAGCCCCTTGTCAGGCTCCCCACTCAGCGGGGAGTCTGCTTCCTCCTCTCCCTCTGCCCCTCCCCCCACTTGTGCTCTCGTGCTCACAAGCTCTCTTTCCCTCAAATGAATAGATTTAAAAAAAATCTTTAAAAAAAAGAGCCTTTCTTGGGGCACCTGGGTGGCTCAGTCCTTAAGCGTCTGCCTTCAGCTCAGGTCATGATCCCCGGGTCCTGGGATCGAGCCCCGCATCGGGCTCCCTGCTCCGTGGGAAGCCCACTTCTCAACCTCTCCCATTCTCCCTGCTTGTGTTCCCTCTCTCGCTATGTCTCTCTCTATCAAATAAAGAAATAAAAGTTTTTTAAAAAAAGAGAGACTTTCTTTAAAAAATAATAAATAAAAAACCAAAAATCTTACACATAATGTTAGCATTCTTATATTATTAGTTTCAATTTTTCTTACTAGAATCATTAACCTTCAGGTACTTCAGAGGGCATTTCCTCAACTTGTCCTTCTACCTTCCATCATAGGGCCCCTAACCGGCAAAGCCAGACTGTTGTGCTGACATGACAGGCCTCACTGTTTCTACCTCTTCTAGACTTTCCTCAACCCTACATCAGTAATTCATCTTGTAAACTTTTTTGATGATTTTTTTCATCTGACTCTGGTTCTGTTTCAACATGGATTTAACATATTTTCATTAATCTCTCCTCTTTTTTCCCCCCAAATCAAACACCACACAGAAACACGACTGAGCCTCATCTACTTTCTTTTTGACGCCCAGACCTGATGAGAACTTTGGTGACTTTCATAGCTTATTCTAGGGAATGGTGATTTCATCTAGGTTTTTTCCATGCCAAACAGCACCAAAGATTTCTAATAATAGGTTATAGAGCACAGATACTTTCTGGTTTTGAATATGTGCAACAGCTTCAGCCTGAATGAAGCTGAATAAATGAAGCCTGAATGAATTATAATTCATTGCCTTATAGTGGAAACACTCAAATGATTACCAAAGTAATGGATTAGGTAAGTATTGTACTTGGAGCCAGATGATTGTATAAAATATGTATCAAGCATTTTGTGATGACACACTGAACATGAACACTGCACAAAACATGTGACCCAATCCAATTATATTCACTTAAGCCTACAGAGTCACTTTATTTGGTTTACAACATGACTTGAGTAAGTACCTTCTTAGAACACTTAAAGTTACTTTTCATTCATTTCATCCATTGGAGTACTTCAAAGCACTCTAATAACGTAAGTGGTTATTATGATTAAAAACTGCAAAGATTTTATTTTTCATCAGCCAATTATGTTTCCAAAGCACAATCTTAACAATGACAAAAACGAAACTGTAGCGCATCCTTTATACAGACTTCATGACAATCACCTTGGAAGTGCATGCGCTCATTTCCTATCCCATGCAGTTCGGTGGAAGCTGGTCAAAGCGGAGATTTCTTCATACCGTTGCATAGAAGGTTTTAAAAAACAAAGACTGGCTTACAAGATGTGTGAAGAGGTGCTCCCTTCAATTTAGAATAATAACAAGGTCAGAGAGATTGTCAGCAGCCCTGACAGCCCTGTGTTATGTGGCTCCTGTGGCATCATTCCCGATCTGGACGTGTACCTACATGCTGAGTGAGTGCGCATCTCTTTCCGTTCAGGTAATGAATGCCGTTCAGGATCAGCCCCATCTTCCCTGCCTATTTTACTTCTACCCAAATAAGACAGAGCACTATTCTTTTCCATTGATGACCCTTTTGTAATTAAAAACTGTAAGTTAAACTGATATTCTGGTACAGAAGCCATTCTCTAAGGCAGCAGTCCTTAAACTTTGTGATCTCAAGACCTCTATACACTCTTGAAAATATTGAGCACCTCAAAGGGCTTTTCTTTATGTCAATTACACCTACTGGTGTTTTATCATATTAGAAATCAAAACTGAATCAAAATTGAAAATATATTTATTAATTCATCTAAAATCATGTTTTGGGGGCGCCTGGGTGGCTCAGTCAGTTAAGCGGCTGCCTTCCGCTCAGGTCATGATCCCAGGGTCCCAGGATCGAGCCCCCATGTTGGGCTCCCTGCTCAGGGGGGAGTCTGCTTCTCCCTTTCCCTCTGATCCTCCCCCCTGCTTGGGCTCTCGCTCTCAAATAAATAAAAGCTTTTTAAAAATAAATAAATAAATAAAATCATGTTTTGCATGTTAACATAAATAGCATGCTTTTGTTAAAAAATAGCTATATTAAAAAACAAAAATATAGTGAAAAGAGAGGCATTATCTTATGTTTTTGAAAATCTCTTTTAATTTTTGAATTAAGAGTGGACAGCTGGGTTCTCCTCTCTGCTTCTGCATTCAGGCTGTTGTGATCCACTGTTTGGCTGGAGTATATTAAAACCCAGGGTCTCACAGATATGCACTTGGAAAGAAAGAAGACTTCCTGGACCCCATGAAAGTATCTCTTTGAGAACTACCATTCTAAGGAAGGTTTGAGTAATTATATTAAAATATCTTCCTCGCCCACCAAGAAATAAGTAAAACAAACAAAAAACAAACAAACAAACCTCTCAGGGGCCCACCCTGGGCCTCTGCATAGGTTAAGACAAATTCTTGGCATCATCTGCACTGTAAGCACCTGTATTTGCAGACAGTTTAAAACCTGAGTGAGGACCTCTGGAATTCAATACAGGTTAGAAAAGATGTCTTTTAAATTAATGGGCTATTTCTTTTCTGTTTGTTTGTTTGTCGCCATGCATATGGCTACAACCATACAACGGACAAAGTTTCTTTTTCTTTTTATTTAATAAGTGAAAAATTAGAGTCCTAACAAGTTGGTACTTCACATTAAAAAGTTAAAAATTCTATAGGTGAAATAAATTGGAATCATAATTGATTCTTCATTCTAAATTTTGATAGAAGACCGGTTTAAACAGCAGCCCTTCATAAGAACAGGGATCTGTAATTCAGTAATTCAAGGAACTGACATGACTCTTAGTGGAGAAGCCTCACTTTAGGCACATTTTCAAAACCTTAGCAAAAAAGAGTCACAAACATCGAGTGGATCTTAATCGACATTTTAGTGGGTGGCGGTAATTATTTTTGGCAAATAAAATAAACTACAGCTGTGCCCAATTACATGAAGAGTCATTCACTGAAAGTTTGGCAAGGAAGAATTTTAAAAGCAGGCAGTAAATTCAGGGTAGCGCTACCAGAAGGCCAGCTGATGGCATTCTCCTGAAATTCTGCTGTGGCTGGTCTAACGGCTTCAAAGAACACATAATAAATTTATATTCCAATGGGACTGAAGGAGGAATATAAGTAATGGGACTGAAGAAGGAATATAGGTAAAGACTGGGTGCTTTTCTCCTGCAGCTAGGATAGGGAGATTGTACAGGTGGGCACAGCAACTGTTCATCAAGACAAACTATTCGGCTCGTCTGTCAGCATTTTTTACAAGGTACTCCTGGTCAGGTAGGGAGGACAGTCTAGCAGCTCGAATGAGGATCAAATTTTACTCACAGGAACACATTTCAGAGATTATAACAGAGGTCAGTGGAAAAAGAAGATCCAGTTTAAAGAAAATCACTTCAAAAACAATTTTAAAATATTTGTCTAATACATTAAGAAATACGTGCCTTTTGTTTTCATCCTTGAGGGCTGTTCATTTGGAAACTTTAAGAAATGTTTAAAGGGCACCAAGAAAAATGCGTGGAATAAAAATTTAAATGAAAGTAGCTGTTTCAAGTATTAGAGGAAAAGGATATCTGAGTTTTATATAAAAGCCACTTGAGTGTGACTGAAACCCAGCTTTCCTGCCTCCCGGACCAGAATTCGATCTTACTTCACCAAATATCGTATGGAAAAAATAAGACCTAATAAAATATATAACATTAACACTGTACTAAAACTATTTTTGTCTTTCTTTGAAAGTCCATTTGGGAAGCACAGGACCACCAGGCCCTGAACGAGAATATCAATTGTATTACCAACTTTGAAGGAGTGAGTTAATGGAGATTCAGGGTTTTAAAATGTGAAATGGCCTGTCATATCTGTACCAATATTATCAAATACCGTCTTTTTAAAGCCAAGCTACGAATAATCTATCCCCTAAAATCTAGCTTTCAATCACAGTAATGGGAAGAATGGAAAAATGAGATGATGAGATATCTATGCAGGGATTGCTCCTCTACCTTGGGATCCCTTGCCTCAAATTCAACTGTATGTGAACACAATTTCCATATACCTTTTCTGCCTGAATTTCAATACGAATTTCAGCTTTACAAATCATGACCTCCTCTTGTTGAGAAAATTCATAAAAGAGAGGTCAGAGATAGAAAAGGGAAGTAGAGCTGAGAGCAAAGACATAGCAAAAATGGCCACAGCGAAATCTTCGAAAAGAGAAAGAGAAATGGCAGAAAGTAAACACAGCCTGGTGTCCTCAGAAGGCAAGGGATCGGAGACACGGGTAAGAGCATCTGCCATGCAGGAAGCACAGGGAGACCCACCGCTGCAAATCCGTGCAGAGGCGGACGAAGCAGAGCTGATACACAGGTCGGGAGGGGAGCACCTCCCCATGTCCCAGTCATCGCCCTAATCGTGCTTCTCTAAGGCCAGGATCGGGCAGGACCTGCAAGGCAGGAGACTGAGGTCCACTCTGAGTCAGGAAAGCAGAAGGACACAGAACATTTAAATGAAGGAGGGGAGGGGCTCTGAAAAAAAGGCTACTTTATAAATACTTTATCCTCACAAGTCAGTCAGAGAAAGACAAATACCGTATGATTTCACTCATATGTGAAATTTAAGAAACAAAACAGATGAACATATGGGAAGGGAGGGAAAAATAAAATAAGACGAGTCAGAGAGGAGACAAATCATAAGAGACTCCCAACTCTAGAAAACAAACTGAGGGTTGCTGGAGGGGAGGTGGCATGGGGCGGGGGGGGGGGGGGGGATGAGGTAACTGGGGGATGGGCACGTGATGTGATGAGCACTGGGTGTTATATGCAACTGATGAATCACTAAACTCTACCTCTGAAACTAATAATACACTACATGTTAATTGATTTTAAATAAAATTTGAAAAAAGAAAATAAATCAATAAATACTTTATCCTCAACAAAGCAAGACAAATTTATCATCATGGGAGACAGAAATCTGGGAGAGTACCTAACAAACAAGGCATAGTAAATGGACGGGAGCAGGGCAGTTTCCATTATCACTTACCGAAGATGTGTAAAATGTCACGTAGATTGTCTTTAGTGCGCTTTCCTGCTTTCGTTCAGCAAATGCAAAAACTGTCACACACAGCTCCAACTGAAGGCCTGCAACCTTAGTCTCCCCTCAAGGTTTTAAGTTATTGGCCACAACTTCATCCCTATGAGAATTTTCAGGGCCCTAAGCTCAATACAGTTCATTCCTTTAAAGCTCTATTATGTATTTAAAAGGTAGGATAGGTTCCATTCTACCTCACACAGTTTTCTCCATGAAAAACAGAACAGGCTAATTAAATGCCTGACACACAACTGAAATAGTAACCAAATCTCTGCAGAGATCCAAGTGTGAATTATAGGATTTTTTCTTACCATAAATTTTGGGGCTTGGGGGTTCCCCCCCAAGGAATTACTTGCATCAGTGAACATCTCTAAATATCTGAAAGGCTTATAAATAAGTGGGTAAAATATCACCACCCTTCATGAGAAGAAAATACTTCATTTTTACTTTCACTTTACTTCAGAACTTTCCCTATCTTTAAACACAGTTTTCTGGATATAATCTGACTAGAAGTAAGCAAAAGATTTATTTCCACTTATGTAAATAGTATAATTTATTACCCAGGGCCTAGTTCAGAGGTTTTACTGTACAAATTCATCCACTCTCTCTCACTCAACTCCAATATTTATTGAACGCCTAATATCTGTAAGGCATTATATGAGCACTAACAGCGTAAAGCCTCACAAAAGTTGTACTTCCCCCACAGATGTGGAACTGAAAAATATATCTGCCCTCCCTCAGTGCAGCCTTAGGGCAAAATGTGAGAAGCCCGGAGGAAGGAAGTAGTCTTTCTGGTCCTAAACTTAGAACTAAATCTACTTCTAAGATGACCTTCCAGATTGGGACATCACATCCACAGACCACCGTAGGGATTCAGAGAGTCTCTGAAGTGAAAATTTCCAGTGCTCCTGTTTAGGTCAGTCTGGTGCCACTGTTTTTAAAGAATTCAAGATTTTCCTACTTTAATGTAAAAATAAAACAAATCCGTCCTTTGAATTCATAAATTCTTATATAAAATTCTAAGGAAATTAAAATCTTCGCCTGAGGCCCAAGTTTATGAATTGATTGGTGGAAGCATAAACATATTTAACTTTCAAATCATCAGAAAAAGAATCTAAGAGACCTAAAAACTCATTCTATTCCCTTAAAAAAAATTACACCAATAAGAAGGAAAAGCACAAAACTATACCCTAAGAAAGGTCTGACATTTCCATGATCAGTAAAGTCAGTGCCCCATTGAGTTGGGGGAAACCAACATCCACAAAACTCATCACTTACATGCTGCAGAAAAATTCAGGGTCTACTTTTGGGGATGCATATCACTTTGAGAGGTGATCAGTTTAAGACAAGATTCTCATTCACCTCACCATTAAATAGCTGCTCAGGAAGAGAGGTGGTTAATAATAACGAGGGCCAGAGAAGGCGGGGGGGGGGGGGAGGAGAAGAGGTCACTACCAACAGAACCCGAGAAGCTAAAGCTACAGCACCTACACGTAAAACCTGGCTACCTGATAGTTCCAAGCTCGGACTGAACTGCCCCAACAGGATCTTCAGTTATATGATCTATCACAAAAAGGAAAAATACTCAGACAGGTTAAAGCCCACAAAGATTCAATCTCAAACACTGTGTGAAGTCATGTGGATCCGGTTCAAGAAGTGACTTCTAAGGAAAAGGCTAAGTTCTAAAACATGGAAAGTCGACTTAACAAACATTTGTTTAAAATTTCTACCAATCTAGTTGAAACTGATGGCGGAGAGGGAGGCGGAAACGCAGTCACAGATACTTATGAAATACACTAAAAAAATAAGTCTCCATAGTTACTTTAAAAATAAGAATTGCTATATATTGCAACCTTCTCAGAGAAATTTGACCTATCTATATCTTACTTCATTCATTTCACCAAAAAGGAAAAAAAGAAAGATTTGATGGAAGTTTATAGCAATTCACAATAAATAAAAATCCCTTCACCAGCATGGTGTCTAGCCCATGGGCACTCAGTAAGTACTTGAGTAGCTACTCAATAAATATTTGTTGAATAAGTGATTAACTTACTGGAAATTCATGAATGGTTTACAAGGATTCTGAGTCTCCTGAACTTGTAGGCGAAATATTGGGCCCATGGGTACACGGGCATTTTTCTCAACAGATCCTCATATAGCCCATATCCAAAAAAGGATATGGCTTATTTTGAGTAACGGATGAATTATTTATCTTTCAGGCAGCCCACTATTAATATTGCTTGTTACTGAGATTTTGATAAGAACTTGACAACTGAAAGATCCAGATAACACATTTTCTGGATAGAACCTGAAACACAGAAATTCTCTATTTCTAATTAAAAGCAGACTATATGCTCTGACAGTCAAATGAGCAGAGGGCAAGACTGATAAGCAACAGCAACTCCCCAAGAAAAAGGCCATGTAACAGTGCTTATGAAGTGGGCTGAAAGAATACCAAAATTTTCCTCCAAAACACTTCTGGTCTCATTAAACAGAGTCATTTAAGCAACCAATGAACTCTGATTTATATTTCTCAAACTGGTGGATGAATACACCCAGGTGTTATACGCAGCATGTAAGAAGATACACAGTGACAAAGGACAAACACTGCACATCTTTTAGCATCTATTTTACTGTTTGATGTTACACAATTTAAAGCATTTTATGTTAAAACAATCACAGCTATATTGTGCACTGAGTGCAAAATTCACATGAGTTTAAGGTATTCCCAGCTGGGGTGGGGGGGGGGAGATCCTTGATGTCAAGTGCCTACCCAGAAGTCTTTAGGGGGTGCATATTCATGCTCCTTCAACATTGGGGTACTTTGGAAGAAAAGTTCAAGCAGACCTGCCATAGAGAGGCCACAATAATTGTTCAAATTCGATTTTACATTAGCCATTTTTTAAAGTCTCTGAAGGATACCCATAAGATACCTGTTTTAACTTTAAGGACACCCTTCAAGATGAAATAGATAAGTTATCTGATTCATAGGTCTTTTAAAGGATAAGCAAATTGAATATTGCTCCTCGTCTGGCAAACATGATTATTCCGATGTTAAAGCAATAAATATTAAGCAGTTCTTTCAGATAAAAATTAGAGAGCAAAAGTAGCAGATAGTGAGGGACCTGTCCAAAAAAAAAAAAAAAATCCAAACAATCAGCACTGTTATAGAAGATTTTAATCTCTCCCTTCAGTCCAGCAAAGGGTCAGGTAACAGTGACTGAGAAGAGGCATATGCTCATCAAGATTTTAATGGGTGAAAAAATAAGAATTTTTAAAAATAAAAAGAAGTGCAAAACAATCTGATTTACCCTTGCTGAAAATTACCTGATTTACTACAAGAACATTCCTAGAGTCAGCTTGGAACACATACTAAGACTTAAGTTCTTATAAAACTTGGAGCGAGGAAAGGGTGTTTACTGAGCATGCTAAGTTTAGGTCATTGCTGGTTCCATTTCCCATAGTCAAATGCCCAGGAAAAATCAGTAAATCTGTGACCAGTCTTATGCCGTTCTTAACAGATTTCAGATGGAATGTCTGAAAAGGGCAGTCTTCAAAACAAAATAAAACAAAAAAACAGGACAGTCTACATCTGAGTCTGGTTTGACAGGCCTTACCCATGGAGTTATTAAGGGTGAACCAACTGGCAAGGATCAGCACCCACTAATCAAAGCTGACTTTGAGCAGTCCTAGAGGCAGAAAATTTTTACAGAGTACTTTATTTAGCTTGAGCTTGTGAGTCATTTGTTCTGTAGGAGGGAGAGTTACTGGCAACAAATGAGGAAGAGTCTTGAAATTGATAAATTTCAGGCAGTTGACATCGGTTAATAGCTGGGGAAAAATATGCTTCTCCATGATCAAATGGGATCTGAATTTCCACAACTTTACTTACCAAATTCATACCACAAATTACTCTACTCTCGAATCTGGCCTCATGGCCTATTCCAGTGGCTAAACTCAGGTCTTCGAAGAAGTATTTTTTTCTAGACAATTACAATTTTATATGTATAAGATCAGGTTTTCTAAGAAGTATATTTTTCTAGAAAATTACAATTTCTATACTTAGGCACATCTAACAATTTACCGTGTGATTTTTCCAAATTATTTTTATTCTGATAATTCACAAATCAGATATTTGGTTGTTTGGTTTAAGCTAATTATTCCTATCAATTTCAACTCTAAAAGAGTTTCATACGAGATCCAACAGAAAATAAATCACACTGACAATAGTTTTATCAGGAATACATGGAGATACAGTAGGTTAAAAGAACCTCATATGAAGAAAGGTTGATGACCCATCTCTCTTCCACACTCTTGCCGTACTAAATCCAACTATGAGCCCATAAAATGTAACATGAATAATGCTGCTTAATTTATAATCAACATTTATGATCATGTGGGAAGACAGATGTAGAAAATAAAGAACCTACAGATGATACCTGACTGGTAATTCCCAACATACATAGATATAAAAGATGCTGGGTCTACTAAGAACAGAGTTGAAGGTCCTTGTTGAGATGCACATGCTCAGAAGCAAGGCTTCTTTATTCAGGGACGTGGTGCAACGGGTCAAATTCTGTCTGTAGAATCCCACTGCCAGAAATTCAATGTCTTATAGCCGCTAATACCAAAGAACATGAAAAGCCTGAGTGTTCTTGCTGAGGCTAAATATTTAGGAAGTTCGATGCCTAAAAGTAATAAGGAAAGAGCATAGTTGAGAAGCATGTAACAAAAATTAAATGGACGGAATCAGAATAAAAATCAATTTATTAGGTCTAGAAAAAGATGGAAGGACAAAGTTAGCAGATTTTTCTCTCTCCACATCCTTTCTTAACTATCAGAACATAACCATTCTTTGCTATAAATCAATCCTAAAGTTGGCTGGGCTTGAAAATTCTGTCCAAGATAGACTGCGGTGGGGGAAATGTTGATGACAAGTAAACAAACTATTGTATGTTTACTTGCTCGGGAGCAATGGTGCTTTCTTCTATCTGGAAAATATGCTCAATTCCTGCTTCAGAATGTTCACATGTCACTCAGAGATAAACTTCCACCTACTTAATAGTGCTCTTCTGTAGGTGTGGAAAAAAAAACAAAGGTTTGGTTTCTTTTAAAATTAAAGTTTCTGGGGGCCCTGGGTGGCTCAGGCGGTTAAGCTCCAACTCTGGTTTCCACTCAGGTCATGATCTCAGGGTCGCGGAATCCAGCCCCATTCAGCCTCCATGCTCAGTGGGGAGTTGGAAACCCTCGCCCTCTGCTCCTCCCCTTTCTCCCTCTTTCTCTCTAAAATAAAATAAAATTTCTGATATATTTGCTATAAGTACTTAACGACTCAACTGAAATAAAAACTCAGCCTTCAGCCAACACGTCATAAACAGACATTCCAGATCAAGTGACAATAAGGGCAATAAAAAAAGAGATCATTTATTCTTGCTGAGAGAGAACTTTTTTAATAACTGACATGTGGGGCGCCTGGGTGGCTCAGTCGGTTAAGCTTCTGCCTTGGGCTCTGGTCATGATCTCAGGGTTCTGGGATCGAGCCCCGCGTCTGGTTCCCCGCTCAGCGGGAATCTGCTTCTCCCTCTCCCTCTGCCTTCCCCCTGCTTGTGTGCGCTCGCTCTCTCGCAAATAAATAACTGACATGTAAAAATAACACGTGATTTTAACTTTACTAACTAAATCAATACAGAAAACAACTGCAGAGGAAAAATTATTATATATCTTCACAGTATGAGTAGAGTTTAAACATTTGAACTTAAAATTCCAGAGAAACAATCATGCAAAAATAACTGAAGAAGAGGAACATAAAACTCCACATTCATGTTACTAAAGTTGTTGAGGAGACTATCATAAAATAGACAGGGTACAAGTTTATGCAATCTATTAAAAATGATACAGTTAACATAAACAATTTTTTAAGTGCAATGAAATTTCACCTTAAAATTGACCTGAATGTTTAAAGGATGCCTTCTACTACACTAGAAGTTCCTGATACACATGAAGGACTTTAGGGAATAAAAGGAAGGTATTTAGGGAATGAAAGTCAACACCCAGGAAAACATGAGAGAGAAAATCAAACAGAAAGTTGATTAATTTCTTTCCCCAAGATATATTTTCCTCTTAAAATGTTGTAAATTATTAGGTTATTGCAAAATGAGTGAGAAGTTGAAGATGAGATTTTCTTATATTGTTATACCCTGGCCTTAAATCTACCAAAATTATATATATACTTATTAATAGAAATATTTTAAGAGAAGCTAACAGTATTTATATTCACTCAATAAACATCCAATGAACTGAATTATATCATGGAAACAGGAAGCACAATGCAATTTCAGTAGCAGAGTAAAATGGACTTCTGCTTTTGGGAGAACTACATACACTAGGAGAGAACTGGGATTCAGAGATCTCTTTGAGGCTCCTTTTGACTCCGGGTTTATAAATAAGTACTATATGTTCATGACAGTAAATATAATCAAATTGGGTAAATATAAGTAATAAAAAGGAGAAAAAACTAAATCACCTCAATTCATAAAGTCTATTGGTAAATAAACGTTCTTCCTTCCAGAAATTTTTAGTCACACAAAATACATATAAGAAAGAGGTTCATGTTATATAATGGAATATTATTCAGTCATAAAAAAAGAACGAAATCTTGCCATTTGCAATGATATGGATGGAGCTAGAGTATAATGCTAAGCAAAATAAGTCAGTCAGAGAAAAACAAATACCGTATGATTTCACTCATGTGCGGAATTTAAGAAACCAAACAAATGAACAAAGGCAAAAAAAAAAGAGAGGTGAACCAAGAAACAGACTCTGAACTCTAGAGAACAAACTGATGATTACCAGAGGGGAGGAGGGGTGGGGGGATGGGTGACATAGGTGACAGGGATGAAGAGTACACTTGACACAATGAGCACTGAGCAATGTATAGAATTGTTGAATCACTATATTGTACACCTGAAACTAATATACACTGTATGTTAATTACAGTGGAATGAATAAAAATTTAAAGGTTCATGCTAAACATACCGTCTTAAGCTGCATCTGTTTATGTTCTCATGATAAATTACTAAAAGTAGAATTTCTTTTTTTGTTTTTTTTTTTAGAAGAATGGTATTTTTTTGGTACTCATTTCTTTCTTTCTTTTTTTAAGATTTTTATTTATTTATTGAGAGAGAGAGAGAGAATGGTAGAGAGAGAGAGCATGAGAGGGAAGAAGGTCAGAGGGAGAAGCAGACTCCCCGCGGAGCAGGGAGCCCGATGCGGGACTCGATCCCGGGACTCCAGGATCATGACCTGAGCCGAAGGCAGTCGCTCAACCAACCGAGCCACCCAGGCGCCCTAAAAGTAGAATTTCTAAGGCAAAGGATCTACTTCTCTAAAGCTTCTGATACACACTACCAGTTTTTCTTCCAGAGAGATTGTGTAAATAAAAATTCCCACCAGCTGGAGGCAGGCTGGTACACACAGGGCTCAATTCATTTGAATGTTTCTCTTAACGCTTTCACCCAGTGTAACTCTTCTCTCTTGGGATGTCTTTTTGCTCCTATTGCTAACACCTTAGTATGACATTAAAAAAATTTCAATTTCCAATATCACTACCACCAGCACCAATGTTATCTCTCTGGCTGCCTACGTTGTTTGACTGGTGGAAACTCTGCCTCCCTATTCGGCCTCCATCCCTCCTCTACCTGCGGACCAGCTGTTTTCCAGAATGAAGAAAGACGGTGACGTGTATAGGAATAGGGAACAGAGTACTCTGCTTCCCTCACAGAACGGAACCCCAAGGGTAGAGAGGGATAGCCACCAAGTTCTAGGTGTTTAAAATGTAGGTCTCAACATACTCTACCATGAGCAGAAGATTAGTTGGTTCTTTCCTAGTCTGACTGCATCCCAGATTCTGCCATTAAGCTGCCTGTCACCCTTAAGTTTTGGTAATGATTATTAAATTTTCCCCTCTGTTTTCATAAGTATTTTAATAAAAGATTCGCCAGGGATAAATTGGGTCTACCAGCTAGAAAAAATTTTAACTAAAAAAAAAAAAAAAGCTTCACACTGAATTTGTTTCACAGCCAGTGCACTGATTTCTTGGCCTCTTGAAAAAGAGCTCAATGTATCAGAACACACTTTAGTACCATCAGTTTATTCCAACAGAGATTAGAATAAATTGAGGGATTTGTCAGTCTCTTTAAATACATAGTACAAAAAAAAAAGTATTACTGAAATGTTAAGCTATTAAAAACAAACAAAAACTTCAAAGATAAAAATCTAATTTCCTCTCTCATTCACCAGATGAGGAATCTGTGTCCCAGTAAAGTGATCTGAACTGTGTAAGATGAGAAAATAAGCAGCAGAGCTCCCATCTTCCTCTTCGAAATGTAATCTCTTCCCATACTGAAGGTCACGTAGTGTCTCAAAGTCAAAATGCTCTCAGCAGAACATTATGAAATAGTGGTATTTTCAATTTTATCATACAAACTATAATTTCAGACAAAATTTTATGTTTAGTTATTCTAAGTTTAAATTGCTGTTAATGTTCAATTTATTTTATTTTGTAGGTTATCAAATAAAATATAAAACCATGACTAGGACTACAAATGTTCAAAGAACAAAGCAGCTGAAGAAGTCAAATGACTGTGTGTTTGCAAGTTATTCCTTTATTCCTATTCATACATGTTATCTGCCTAATACCTGCTTATAAAATTAATGGTGCTCTCTCTAGAATTTAAGGAAAATTTCAGAACAAAAACGTGAAATTCCAGCAGCTTGTTTTTTCCTAGAGAAAGGCCACTATTATTCCATTTTGTCACTGTAACACCTGTTCTGCCCTGTTCCAGGAAGGTGCGCACGCAACTCAACCCGAGAAATACAGGTTTATACCACACTGAGCTCTACACGCTTCAAGGTCCTGTAACCTTGGAGACCTACAGGAGCTGAAAGAAAATGCATTCTTTTAGGTAATAGAAAACACTTAAGCATATCTGAATTGGGAATATTAAAATATATTTGGATTCATTAGCATATTTTCATAACAGGTAGAAATCTAAGTGAATTTTTGTGGTGGTAAATTTAAACCACCTTTGGCAATAAAAAGATGCCCACAGGCTAGAAAGGCATTTATATCTCACGGGGAAGGGAATGCTTTTACTATAACTGGTTCATACGGTAACGCGTATGAATCCATTCCTGAAGTAGCTTCATACAAAGTAGCTTCTATACTATAATCACCTTCCTTTCTCTCCTTAGCAAACAAAAGAATTTATATAAAGTATTTTGAACATATAACTCTCAATCGGAAATATTTACATATGAGGCTATTTAGAATTATCCCTAACATCTCCTTCAACACCTAGTAATTATATGTTGCAGCAGTCCCACCCTTTAATGGCACAATGTAATAAACTGTAGCTTGATTTTATAATAAAAAATGCAAACATTGAAAAATAAGACTAGGGGCACCTGGGTGGCTCAGTCGTTAAGCGTCTGCCTTCGGCTCAGGTCATGATCCCAAGGTCCAGGGATCGAGTCCCACATCCCACTCCCCCTGCTTGTGTTCCCTCTCTCGCTGTGTCTCTCTGTCAAAATAAATAAATAAAATCTTTAAAAAAATAAGACTAATGAACTTTTTATCATTGCCCTTAAAAACTCTTTAAAATGTGACACACTGAGCATGATTGACATGCAGTTCAAGTAAAAACATAAATATCCGACTGGTTTTAAACTTTAAATAGTGACTTTAGAGCTATAAATTTGGGAAGATAAAAAGAAAACTACACATTTCAATTTTCCTCCCAAATTTCCACGCTTAAAAAAAGGATTACAATTTCATTTACTGACTTCAGCATTTTTGGAAATGCTACATTTCTAAATATATAACACATAAAGATATGTGAGTCATATAGGTGAGTTGCTTTAAGGCTGTATTAAGTTTAAGACTGTATCATTAGCAGGATTGCTGACTTTATAAAATAGCTGGTCCAGATTCGCAAAGGAATCTCCTGCTTAACATCAGTAATCCATTCCTGAAAATTGGACTTGTAAGAAAATGCATCAGGGATCCTGTTTCCCTCTAGTTTGGATGGGAAAAATTATAATGTGTTGCATATCAATGTCAATCTATCAACCAATTTCTTAAATAGCAGTAAAATACAGAAAATGCCTACATATAAGTAGTAAACTATTATGTTCGTATGTTAAACGTGTTTCCTGATCACCAAACAGTTAATACGATTGTTTACCGATCAGTTGCTTTGTAGCAGTGTTATACAGCCTCCCCAGGCACCAGCTACATCCAGGATGCATCCTTTCTGATGCCAGGAGCCGTATCTTTCAAAATATCTACATGTGACTGTGACAACCTATTCATTTAATTTGCAATGTAACTCAAGACTATTTCCATACACTGTTTTGTTAAAAATTAGGTTTTGGAGGATATAAATATAAACTTTTCCTATATACACATCAAAGGAAGAAATATATATATTCCATGAAGGCCGGACATTACAAGCACACTTGTCAAACATCAGTCCAGACATTTTCAGCCGCAAGGAACAGAAGCCTATCTAAAAGCAGCTTAAACTTTAATGAGGGAATTTACTATCTCACCTAGCAAGAAGTCCAGAGGTTGACAGATGCCAGGCTCGTACAATGCCATCATGGACCAAACTGCTTTCTCATTTTATTCTGCCATCTTCAACATGTTATCTCTGTCTTGAGCTACCTCCCCTCAGCAAAGGTGGCAGCGACATATGCAATCTCATCAGGCATTTCATCCAGATAAAATAGCTGCCAGGGGAAGAGGGGGCTCTCTCTCCAGTATCTGCCTCTAAGCCCCTCGGCCGACCTTCCTTCATATCCAATCAGGCAGAATTGCCACGGGTACCCATTCTGAAACGGACTGCCGGCAAGGTGGATTGGGCCACCCTGACTGGCTTAGACAAATTAGAACTGAGCTCCCAGGGCCGGGAATAAAGCCAGTCTCTCCTGAAACACACGGTCATGGAGATGAAGTGAATACTCTGAAGTGTGGAAGAAGCGGGAATGAATTTGGAAGAGGCAGACCTGCTCTGAATGTTTGCATTAATATAATAACTAAAATTAGTATAATTTAAAAGCCCAGGTAATAGGTAACATAAGTTCAACAAAGATCCATTTCCACTGGAAAAACACCTTAATAGAAGACATTACCAAGTTTTCTAATCAAATACTAAATGATCTAGAAGTCATTCTAAAACCTGTTGACAACATGTAGATTGAGGATGTGCTTTATGGAACTCATTGTGCTATTAGGTAAGACGCACAGCAGACAAGATGTCTGGAAGGAGGTTACAATCCAAGTGGTAAAACATATAAAAATAAAAGTTTAAATAACATTACAGAACAATGATAGAGGAGCTACTACGAGAACGGTGACAGGCCCATATAAAAGCAAACCAAGAGTAAACGATCATTACTAATTATATGTTTAATATAACAAGTAAAAGAGTTCTCCAGTCACAGTTTGGGTATCTGTACATCTCTATTATCATTTGCCTGCTTTTAGTTTTTCTAACAAAACTAATTACAGTATCATGTCCTGAATGCATCACTGGAAAAGTACGCATGTATACTCATACCAGATGGACAGACAGGGAAACGCTGACACATGAATGAGCTGTCCCTAATGGTACAAGTCATTCTATCTTACACCTGATGTTTGATAGTATTGTCTTGCGATGTTATTTAATTTTTATTTTTGTAGGTCTTGCCACTTAGGTTGTAACCTCCTTACAGATACTGCATTGGCTGTGTATCTTACATCATAGTAATTATTCCCTAATTTTCTTTAGCTGCTCAAAAGTCATTCTATTTTCTAGTACAAGTGGCCGATGAGATGTGACGCACCCCTGACAATGACTGTGCGGCCTCTGACGTTAAAATAAAAATACCCTAAGATCACAGAGCCCCAGGAGCTAGTAAATATCCGTATACATAGCAACATCTAGAGAAGTGATTCTTTAACCTCCTTAGGGTCACAGACCTTTGAGAATCTGATGAAATGCAAAGACCCTTCTGCTCAGAAAAATGCAAATACAAAATTTTGCGTATAATTTCAGGAGGTTTACCGAACACTCCACTCAGCGCCCCCAAAGTCATCATGTCTAAGAACCCCTAACACAGGGAGACCAACAGGGACAATGGCTGGTTATCATAGTTATCAACTCTTTCAACCAATCCATCAACAAACTATTTTAAGGGTTCGTTTTCCTTTGGTGTCACCAAGCATATTTTCACCTTGTGCATCAGGAAATTACAGATGCCAGAAATAAAAATGAACCATTCCATAAGTTTAGCACTGAGCTATTTGACTTAGAATATTGAAAAATTTCAGAACGATGGCTCCCTTAAGTCATTTATACTATAATGTAAGGCTTTAGTATACGTAATAGTTCTCATTAAAAATATGACTAATTAGATCTATGTGTGTGTATATATATATATAAAATATAGGTACAGAGAATCATAAAAGTATGACTTTTTAATGAAAATACCAATTGTAGGATATCAGTTTATAATTTAACTGATAACCACAGTGTATTAGAAATTCTTTTTTTTTTAATTCCAGTATAGTTAACATACAGTGTTATATTAGTTTCAGGTGTGCAATATAGTGATTCAACAATTCCATATATTACTCAGTGTTCATCAAAATCAATGTACTCTTAATCCCCTTCACCTATTTTACCCATCCCTCCCCCCCCCCCACACCTACCTCCCCTCTGGTAACCATCAGTTTGTTCTCTATAGTTAAGAGTCTGATTTTCGGTTGGCTTTTTTTCTTTGTTTGCTTTGTTTCTTCATTTCACGAGTGAGATCATACAGTATTTGTCTTTCTCTGATTGACTTATTTCACTTGGTATTATACCCCCTCGATCCATGCATGTGTTCCAAATGGCAAGATTTCATTTTTATGGCTGAGTAATATTCCAGAGAGAGAGAGAGAGAGAGAGAGAGAGAGAGAGAGAGAGAGAGAGTGTGTGTGTGTGTGTGTGTGTGTGTGTGTGTGTGTGTATGCCCACATCTTCTTTATCAATGCACACAGGCTGCTTCCATAATTTGGCTATTGTAAATAATGATGCAATAAACATTGGGGTGCATATATCCCTTTGAATTAATGTTTTCCTATTCTTTGGATAAATACCCAGTAGTGGAATTATTGGATCATATGGTATTTCTATTTTTATTTTTTTGAGGAACCTCCATACTGTTTCCCACAGTGGCTGCACCAGTTTGCATTCCCACCAGCAGCGCACAAGTGTTCCCTTTTCCTCTACATCTTTGCCAACACTTATTTCTTGTCTTTTTGATCTTAGCCATTCTGACAGGTGTAATGTGATATCTCATTGTGGATTTGATTTGCACTTCCCTTATTAGTAGGAGCATCTTTTCATGTGTCTGTGGGCCATCTGTATGTCTTCTTGGAAAAAAATGTCTATTCAGGACCTCTGCCCGTTTTTTAATTGGATTATTTGATTTTTTGGTTTTTCGGTTATATAAGTTCTTTGTATATTTTGAATATTAACCCCTTATCAGATATGTCATTTGGAAACATCTTCTCCCATTCAGTAGGTTGTCTTTTTGTTTTATCGATGGTTTCCTTTGCTGTCCAAAATCTTTTTATTTTGGCATAGTCCTAACAGTTTATTTTTGCTTTTGTGTCCCTTGCCTCAGGAAGACATATCTAGAAAGATGTTGCTATAGCTGATGTCAGAGAAATTACTTCCTATGTTCTCTTCTACGAGTTTTATAGTTTCAGGTCTCACATTTAGGTCTTTAATCCACTCTGAGTTCATTTTTGTGTATGGTGATTGAAAGTGGTCCACTTTTGTTCTTTTGCATGTAGTGTCTAGTTTCCCCAGCACCATTTGTTGAAGAGACTGTGTCTTTTCCCCATTGTGTATTCTTATCTCTTTTGTCATAGAAAAGTCACATGCATTGCTTTTTTTAAAATTCTGATTCTTAGGCTATAGCTCCAAAGATTCTGTTTTATGAGATATGGATCAGGCCCAGGAATCTGCAGCATTTTTAACAAGGAGCAGAGCACCTGTTACAGAGGAGGTGCTCAAGAGTGATCACTACAAAAAAAAAAAAAAAAGACTCCATTACACAAATTTAAGATGTTTTTCTTCTGGCTTAGTTTATTAGATAATGCTATTCTGAGGTAACACCCTAATTCTATCATGATGAACGAAGAAGATATGTTTTCCAGAAATTCCCATTTATGAAGATTAATGTGTTACTCTTAGTAAGAATCTTTCCCTTCATAATAATCTTTGGTTGCATTCAAAGGGAAAAAAATAGATGCTGAGTAAGACAACCGCTAAAATATGAAAGAATACTGTCAGATTAAGATTACCAGAAAGCCAACACTTAGGTCTTCCAATGCTACCTGAATTACCAGTACAAAGTACCATGTTTGTAGTGCACATTTTACTTTGACTGTCATCCTCATTCTTTATTTCTTCAACAGAATGAAAGAAAAAATAAGCTTTTAAGCTCAAATATAAAAGCTACTCATCACAACTTTTCAGTTAAATAGTCTCAAATGTGGAAGACATAGCATTATGAAAGCCTCTAATGAAAAACTAGAGGAAACTCATTTATGGAATATGGTGTGCGTGCTTAAATTGTTTCCCTACTGATGTTGTACGAAATAAGTGTCCCCTGGAAACAGCAGCAGGGTAAACCAATGACCCCCAAATAGCTACACCAAAAATATGGCGGCCCGAAGGTTTTAGTTCAAAGAAAAAGTCTCTTGGAGTGGTTCTGCAAAGTTTACAGGTGTTAATCCATCAAATACATGTACTATGGTTAAAGACAAAAAGAGTTATAGGCCACCTGGAATTCACATCTATATAATTAGGTTAATAAAATGCTTCTCAATCGCTCCACTGATTAAAAAAAATACTTAAGGTTCCAAATATATTACTTGAAGAAACTTGAAGCTTTTTGCTTCTTTGCCTATTTAATATTTGAAAGGAAATGTGTTTAACCTAGAAATGTTGTGGTTTTATTTGCTTTTTGTTTATTTGTTTATGGCTCAGCTACAGTGGAAGAGAAACCATAAGTCTATATTTTTATGAGGTCCTTTTCAAAGTGTATGATCACTAAATTACAGAGAATGAAGAGCAGTGGTTCTCAGCCCTGCATGCACACTAGAACTGTCTGGAGAACGTTGAAAAAAAAAAAAAATACTCCTGTCTGGGCCAAACCCCAGGCCTGTCTAACCATAATGTAGGGATTCTGGAGGCCCCAGCACCAGTCTCTTTTCAAAGCGCTCCCTAATGCACAGGAGGGTTAGAACCAGGGAGGAAGAGAGACAGATCATCCGACTGACATCACTGAGCCCCAGTGTGAATGAATGACTTGCTCACAATTAATTGTATGAAACAGAGGGCTCACTTCTGTTTCTCAGTGTGGTCCACACCTCTCCTTTGCCCCATGACGTTCCTTCTAATCTACACAGTCAAGGAGATAAGGCAGACCACGGTACACCCCACACAGGACACCCTTGCCTGAACACTTCCAACTCTAAAGTGTCACTAGGTGAACAGGTCAACCAGAATTAGGAGCCAACAGATGTCAAAGTTCTGTTAATTCTATCCATAATGGGAAAAAAACAAGTGCATAATGAAGTAAGTTTAAAAATCCTGGCATGCTTGCTTTAGAATTGAAAGGTCAGAGTAAAAATACAGATTGCCAAGCAAAGTAATTGTAATTTGAGTTTTTCTGGATATCACAATACATGGGTAAAGAGCTATTAATAGGGTCAGTTGCTTTTTTAATCCATCAACACTCCACTTTTTAAAAAAAAAATTTGGTATATTTCTGTTGTAAGAACAGGGAGTAAAAATAGGAAGCACATGCTAAAAATCTGTTTAGTCTTTATCTTTGTTGTTTTAATTAAAGCCTTCAGTCCTAGAGAGAATCAAAGTGACTTACTATCCCTCATCTCCTGGAATGTAAATTTGTCTTGCACACAGCTAAATTTCCACTTTTAAATAAAGGAAGGAGCACAGAGACGATGAGATTACCCAAAAATTCCATATAAAAATGGAATAGTTTAACTTGAGTGTGTATACATGGTTTGAATGATTCTGAGGATGAGGAATTCAGTAGGAGTCAATCTTAAAAATAACCCATTACATTTCAAAATCTGACCTATCATTTCAACTGGAAAATGCAAGGTGAGAGTGAGTTACATATTTCAATATCAATACTTCAAAGATGAAATCCAAGCTACTGAATTACTAACCTCTGATTCTCGATTCAGTTTTACAAAATAATTAGCTTAATGGAAACCATGGGTCCTCATGCCCTACTTTAAGAAGCACCTGCAAAGGGGTGCCTGGGTGGCTCAGTCGGTTAAGCACCTGCCTTCGGCTCAGGTCATGATCCCAGGGTCCTGGGATCGAGCCCCGCATGGGGCTCCCTGCTCAGCAGGGAGTCTGCTTCTCCCTCTGCCTGCCACTCCCCCTGCTTGTGCTCTCTCTCTCTCTCTCTCTGTCAAATAAATAAATAAAATCTTAGAAAAAGAAGAAGAAGAAGAAGCACCTGCAAATTCTGAAAGCCATGATGAATGTCAGTTTGACCGTAACCCAAGCCCTTCCATCTCTGGGGCAGGCCTTGCTCGATTTCATTCTGCCTGCTCCAAAGTTCTATTCAGTATCTGGTCAACAATGTCAGCAAACACAACAACAGCAATCTAAATTATTCCTTTTCATCTTATATTCTCTGGGGTTTTCTTGTTGCTGTTATTTTTCCTTCTTTTTGCCATAACATAATAAGCTAATTCATGCCTTTGTCTTAGTTTTGGAAGGAATTATATGCCAACATCTAGGCTACAGATACCCTTTTCCTTAATTTAAAATAACTATGAGGTTGCACACTACAGTAGTAAATTTGTAATCAACTTAAAGATAATGACTTAAAAGTACAATTAAACATGTCATAACACAAGAAAACCCTGGTAATTACAAATAGTACCATGCTCGCTGGGGTTTTAAACAGTAGCATAAAACTAAGAAAAATCGCCACCCAGTGATGCAAATGAAAACTGCAATTTGTTTTTGTGTAAAATGAGTACCCTGGAGGATTACTTCAACTTCATTACTGAATGAAAGAATAGCTAGTACCTTCTTATGTGAATAGGAACTGGTTACAAGGGAAAGGATGTTTTTCTATGAGGCTCTTTTCCCCCTTATCCTTATTCAGCACACTCGACATTTCACAAAGGCTAAAAGCTTTGGAAACCTTAACAGGGAAAAAGCTTTCTGTCCAAAAGTGAGCTAATTATATACCAACAGCCCAGATATTCCTATTATCAACACAGTGCCTAGGCTCTGCCTGAACCCTGAATTTCAAGTCTCAGGGTGTTGACTTCAGCAACCCAGCAATGCCATCTAATCTTTGCGACCTAAAACCTGTTTGTGTTAAGCAGGAAGGCTTGCCTAGGGTAAAAAAGGCACTCTCGAGTGGGAAAAAAGAGATAATTTATATTTCTCACAACATAATTTACTCTGACCATTTTAGAACAGGTTATGAAGACCACATACAATGATAATCTAACAAATTCTGTAGAAACTGTTATCGAGAGGAAGTTGTTGTCATAAATATAATTGTGTTTCTAAGTCTTCACTTGGTTGTATCACTTCCAAAACACAACAAAACCCACCATATATGTTTATTTTCCTGCAATGTATTTACTGCACGTGAGGACAAAGAAAGTTATGTGGCTATATGATAACCAAAATATACGTGTGCAAGTATGGGGCATGTTAATAAGAGCGTTTCAATATCTACCATTTGACCTATTTGGCATTTTCCAAAATATTTTACACAGTATGCACTGAGACTAAAGTACGTATCACTTGTCAGTATGTTATCACATGATAAGAAAAGAACAACTTAGCAGAACAAGTCAGCTTTAAAAAAAGATGTTACCATTTTAAAAACCATTTTTTAAGACAGCCTACCATATTCCTAATAATCTGTCCTGACTTTTACCAGTCAAATCAATTAAGTCCCTAACTGTCGATGCATTTTTTACTAACTAAATAATGTATACCATCTTCCAACCTCAACCTCATTAAGGAGATTACAGTTGTCTGCAATATTTAAAAATATTTAGAATATTATACACTACATATTACATACTGAAAAGTTTGAGGTAGCCAAAATTAGAGCCCAACTTTATGAACAACACTCTTTCATTTAAAAAATGAAAACAAACACCACACTTTCTCTTCAGAACAGTAAGGAACACAATATAAAAAATGTTTAAAGAGCTTAAAATGTCACTAACGTCCTAAAAATTTAAAATGATATTATGATGTTAAAAAAAAAAAAAAAAAAAGATGGGTAGCTTAGTGGTTAAGAGGATTAGGCTCCAAAGTCAGATTGCCTGGACTACTTCTAG